>NC_045735.1:4381617-4392011 GCF_008692095.1 Etheostoma spectabile
GCACAAAGACAAGAGCATAGGTTAATACTCGCGAGGAGAACGGACAGAGAGGAGTTCAGTTACAATCTCCTACCGCTCTGAACTCATCCTGCCGTTGCCTCCCTTTTTATTCATTTTAGGGAGTACCCTAGTTACAAAACAAAATGTGCATAAGGGAGGGGGAGCAATGATGTTGCACAACTTTTCTTCGTATAACAGGCTTGAACTTTAAGTCACCCTAAACCTCAGAGAGGGTGCAAACATCCTCTTCTCATTCACACCCCTCAGAGTGTCCTTTGTACTTCTCCTTTTTTAGTCGCGTATCTGGCCGTGCAGCATGGCCACAAGGTCCTGTTTTGCTGAGTCAGCCGCGTCCCGCTGTTGAGACACCCTGAAACAGATTTCCTGTTATGCAACAAACAAGCATACACTTCTTACAGTGTATGTACTTCATCTTTCATACTAATAAAATGATTAACATGTAGATTTAGAGTAAACATGAGATAAATGTATATGTATGTACATTTTATTCTGACAAGACTCTAATCAACATCATTGTAAATGCATTGAAGATCTTATTCAAATCTTTTGTTAATCCACCTTATTATAACTTGGCAAGTTGCTGTTTCGAATATTAGAAATTGTGGACCTAATGTCTAATTTGACAATTTAAATAAATTATGATTTGGTAGCATAGATTTTCAGTAATTGCAAAAAATGTGGGAACTTATCTTGGACTTGTAAATCTTCAGCTGTTTCCGTGCTGCTAGTAAACCCAGTTTTTTACTGTTCCATCTGCAATGGGGCAAGGGATGTTATCCCATGTGATAGTGTGGGCATTTTGCCATGCAGTAACGGAGTTTAGAATTATAGGATTATTGGTGATAGTTAAGAGTATTTTTCTAAGTGGCTAAGAAAAGGAAGTGCTTTTATGGAAACACCCTTTAAGTGATGTCTCGCCTCGTTGTCCTTAGAGTGCAACCAGCACATATTGAGCGCAATTAAACTGCAAGGTAATAACATTTAACATTGAGAAGATTAAATCCTCCTTTGGATTTGAGGCCTGAAGGGTTGAAAGGGTAACTCTAGAGGAGTTATCTTTTCATAGATATCTGGATATAGATTTATTTAGTTTGTCAAAGAAAATAAAAACATTTACGTTAGTCAAAACTTCCACAAGTAATCCCTCATGTTGTCTGGCTACCAAGGACCCTCCACAGAGACAGAATCACCACAGGCCACAGTAAGGTTGGAGCTTGATGTAGCAGGTAGCCTGTGGTGCCAGAACAGGGTAAGATGTGTTCTGAAGGGAAAGTGAGAGAGAGAGATTAAGCTCGGTAACACTCATTTTGCTGCGTCCTGTTATATGTTGACATGTATGTAAACACTGGTGCTACTGGTACAGCATATTGTAGTTCCAGTCCCAGATTTTGGCAGTGTGTAGTATCATAGAATTAAGTGGAATCAACAACAACTTATTTTATCAATAACCTAACATAAAGAACTAAGTCAATAACATTTTTGTAATTTTTATGTTCAGACCACTTCAGAACCGTAAACTAAGTTGTCTTTTGACTTAAAATGATGAGTATGAACATCATCAGCATATTAGCAAACTTTCCGCCATGCACTGTGTGAGAGTTAAAACTGTTTGGAGACCCTTCTTTTTGCAGATTAAAGAAGACTCTTATGCTTGAAACTTGCTGTATGTCATTATCACGTTAAGACAAGTTATGGTACCCCTTGTACCCATTTAATAAAGCCAGTGGGAGCAGCTTCATGTGATCTTTGTACTAACTTCGGTACAAAGTGGCTTCAACAGCAGCCACAGCTCTAAGTTCAGAACCGACTCTTCAAACTGACTCTTCAAACGGAGTGTAAAGGAAAGCCATGGCATTTGTCAGCATGACTGAACAGTTGTTGATTCAATATCTAATTTCAACATCTACTTAAAGGTCATATTATGCTTACTGAATTTTTAGGTTCATACTTGTATTTCGGGTTTCTACTAGAACATGTTTACATGCTTTGTTATTCAGGAAACACGTTGTTTACTGTGACTTTCTGTCTAAATATACATGTAACAAAGCAGCTGGGACATCAGTTTTGGTCGAAAGTCCCGAGTGCTCATTTGAAGGCCCTTCCTGAATACAGATGTGTGCATCTATCTGTGGATTCGGCATTTTGATACTTTTACAGTATTTATATAGCACCTCGACCTGCTTTATAATAAAAAAGACATGAAATCTTTTTTTTTTTACAATATTTTAAGTTAATTGAAATTTGTTTTCTCAAGTTAGTTTTCACAACTCATAAGGCTACTTTAAAATAATGTATTCTAATTAAATTCTATTAGTTCAAAATTTTAAGGCAGCTTTTTAAGTTCAACACAGGTTAAAATGTTTAACAGTGTGAACAATATATGGTAAATTTCAAATTATCCAGTGTCTTTACTTATGGATTACTGATGTGAGATTGTTTTGACTCTTAGGACAGTGACCAAGTTTGTTTTCTTTGGTTCACTGTGGAAAAAGATACTTGAATATTAATTGTTTTTACAACGTGCGGTCAAATTTAGCTTATCGATTTTTTTATTACAGGTATGAGATAATGTTAATGTTAACGGAAATAACTTTAGTGTTAACTGTAACATAGGATGTGTTTTCATGATGTGTCCTGTGCTCTATCAAAGATCACATAAATATAAGGAAATAATAATACAATTTAATTAGTTTGCATTAATTTAAATTGCCAGACTATTGTTTTTCTAACAGTAATTACATTACTGCCATTGTATTATGAATATATATTTAAACAATAAATAAATGAATAATATTCATTTAAACAATAAATAATTAAACAAAGAGAAAATGCCCCTGACGTGTTTGATGTGAACACGCCTCTGATGATAATGATAATGACAATGGAAGAGCCCTTAATCATTCAATGTATAACAATGATCAAACTTTCAATGTGTGTTCATACTGCCAACAACACATGAAAGGTCACCAGAGGTTAGAAAAAAGCTACGTTCTTTATCTTTGATGGTGAATTGAATTACAAAAAAATGAATCACCTATAAAATGTGTCTATACCAGGGCAGGATTAATCTGCTGCTGGACACCCAACGCTCATTACAGTGTCAACACTCAGCAAGAATTTAGTATAAATGGGAGATGATACTAACGTTTTCCCCTACGTATACTGTAGTCTATGGTAATTTGCTTCTCTTCTCTCCTTTGTCTTCGCGTCAGTGTGCAGTTGTAGCTTGTGGTTTTATTGGCGTACAGCACAGGATGGTCTGGGAGAAAAAGCCTGCACATCTTGGATGGGTTAGCCGGCAGGAACCCATTTGATGTCATAAATACACAGTCGAATGGCGGAGAGCCTGGACAAAATCCATAATAGCAGTCCAACCTTCAATAGATCAAAACGTTGTGGTAAATTTTTTGAAGGAATGTCAAAAACTACAGCAAATGCATACCAAATAAATTAAATGGACGTGAACATTTTGTGTTGTTAATGAATAGAATGGATGCTTGAACCTTAGGCTGTTGTTAGCGATGCAAGCCTTAAAAATGCCAAAATCCCCACGTCCTTTAGTAGAGGTTGAACCTACAATCAGACGGCATTTTGTTGGTATAAATAAGAGATTTTGTAATATCAAAAAACAAAGACCTGGCAAAGTCTTCAGAGCAACTGAAACAGTTAGGAAGACAAACAAAGATAAATGGTCTTATATACAGTGCAGTTATGATTACATACACCCTTATTTTGTCCCACCTTATTGATGTTACCCACCCATACCTGAGTTATCTCTAAGTCATGAGTCACCCTTCTACCTGGAGCTCAGGGTTGGATATTGCAATGCAATATTGGAAAGAACCTAAGTTAACATTTCAAGATTCTGTTTACCACTTTTCAGCAAACCCACCTGCACTTGTGGAAAACTAAAGGCTCACTCATTGCACAATGCTTTGACTACAACAGTTTATGCAGAGGGGATGTGTTTTACGAGAACATACAGTACATGCTAAAGCATACATACTATGGGTTTCTACCACACACCATGTCAAACTGGATTGCATTTAAAATGCTCCTCAGAGTTTTACATGCAAAATCAGTTCTTTTGGTACCACAATGTGAGATAGTTTAAGGAATGTCAAATTGATGTGAATGATAATTTCCTGATTTTTGAATTGATCTAATTCAACCAGGAATTTGTTAAAAACTTAGGTTTTAATAGTAATCCTGGACTATAATTCTTGTAAAAGTCTTACTGTAAGATTAGCAGCATGGTCACTAGTTCAGGACATAAGGAAATTATTTGCTTTTTATCCCAAGAGTTAGAAGAAAAGGTTGATACCATTCTCCTACGTGCCACCATGTTAAGTGTGGTGCTAGAGCCAGCAGGTGATTAGCAGAGCTTAGCATATAGACTGGATATTAAGTGTGGTGTGCTCAGCTATACACTCTCACTATCTATATACATCTATTAGCACCTCCAAAGCCAACAAATTAACACAAACAAAAATGTAATAATGAAAATCAGTGGTTTAAGGGGAAGTAATTTGCTGTAATGATTTCTTAGAGAACAACACCCACGGGTAGTGACTTCCTGGAGATAGGGGACCAGTGTGGTTGTAAGGCAACCTGTGGAGAAAACTAACTGCACAGAAACACTGTACAGATGAAGAAACTATTGTTCACCAAGCAAAATTTACAACATGTAACTACCACTAAGGTAATGATGTAATCCAATCTCTTGAATCTGATTAAGGCCGGTTCTGCTGATCGATAAGATTGTTACTGAAGCAGCAGTAACCACTAAAATGTTTTGGCGTCTTCCTGAATCTCACAGCTAGAAATGCACCCGCCCACAGCTGCTCATGTCCCCCGTTATTTCATACTTTGTACATAATGATGCGTCTAAGTAGGTTATTTAAATACTTCATCATGATTGTAGTGAGCTTACCTATAAGGAGGAAGAGAAGAAACAAAGAGATGTACATTGTTCTGATCCAGCTGACATTTGACAAAAGCAAAACGTGGTACAGTCACTGAGGGAAAAAATAAATGACATGTCCATCTATATGAGCAAATGACTACATGTTACACTTTCAAATGACACTTAAAATGACCATTCAATCCAAAAGCTCACATCTTCATCTTGACAAGAGTAACAAATGCATGTGCAATTCTGGCACATACAGTATTCAGCTCTGGCTGTCCTAAAATTAATTATATATTTTATAGTTATAGTGTGTTAATGAGCAAATCCATGCTATGTTTACATTGTTATTGATCCTCCCTTGTTGAGCAGCAGCAAAGTATTCTTATGAGCTTGTAAAAACATTAAACCATTAAATGAGATCATGCATTAGACTTGTATTTCACTTTTATGAAACCATAACCAATTTCGAACCCTAAAGTCATGATACATGTAAATAGCCTTCAGCCTAATTTAATGATCAGACAACAGTTGCTGTGTTCCAAAAGGGCTCATGCACTTTCAAAAGAATATACAGTCAAAATACATGTGAAATGTATTCCATTGTCTTACCCTTGATATGCTTTTTGTTCTTTTCTTTTCCGTCAATTGCAACAGGGGATGGCAGTAATCCCAGAATCAGTGTGATATAGTGGGCAGGGCTGGGCTGGGCCTCATGAGGGAAGAAGCTGGAGTCGAGTCGGGTGGGAGGGTCAGATAGAAGATCGCCTTAAAGTGCTGCTGTACTGTGCAGTACATCTTGTTTTTGTCTAAGTTCCATGGGTCATTGCTGATGTAAAATTCTTTTCTTATTTTTGCACTTTGTTACTTTGCACACTTTTGATCAACACTCTTTGGACAGACATTAAAATGTTCAGTGTCTGCAGAGTGTAGTTAAAGCGTTTTTTGTGTTATTGCATTATTAAAACAGAGTGTTGAGAAATACAATAGTCTACATAACCATCGTAGTATATTATAGTAACAACCATCTGTATATTATGTTCATTGTACATATCTGTAAAAATTCTATTTATAGTAATATCCACTTGTATATTGTATTCAGTACATATCCAGCTGTAAATCTTGTTCACAATACTTGTTATTTATATATTATATTCATAGGAAAAATCTATCCGTAAAATTCTGTTTAGAATAGTATTCATTTCTATATTTATTCAGTACTAATCCATGTCCTGCACTTATGGAACCATTGTACATCCTGCACTTGCTGCTATTGCACTTCTGGTTAGACCTAAACTACATTCCGTTGCCTTGTACCTGTACCTGTGTAATGACAATAAAATTGAATCTAATCTAATCTAATCTAATCATACTGCAAAACAATTCAGATTGGAGTCATTTTAGGATATCCCATCCACAGCCTTGTTGCACAATTGAACAATCCAAAGTTTCTTCAAAACTTGCCATTTTCATTATCTAGCTTGGTATTTCAAAGTGTGTTGTTGTTTCCCAAAGAGAACCGAGTTGAAAAACGGCAACACACAGAGGTGATGGACATCCGGCACGTCAACTACGCACAGAATGTCAGGCAATTATCCTGGAAATGAATATTCATTGATCCAGGCAATTTTCTGCCGCTATGGGTCTCTCTCTATCAAAAAAAAGGACTTCTGATGAAGTTGTGAGGTTGTGTGGGATCATGGGAGTTGTTGTCATATACACAGAATTAGTTTTGATCTATTCTGCTACTGCTCTAATAGCAAACAACTGGGTTAGTTATGATTAGGCTGATAAACCTGTGATGTGTCCAAGTTATAAACATTTACTCTTCAGAATGGAATCAATCTGCTTTTTAGGAGCATAACAACTTCCTCTGTTGTGTTTTTTTATGCGTATCTACCATTCTGCCGATCTACTTACTCATTTTTATCTTGTCTCAACTGAGTCTTTTAAAACTGTGTCTAAATTCACAATGTCTACATAGAAGGTCAGCACTCTGGCCAGGGGCGATTCTAGGATCAGACATGTGACATGGATGCAGTGCCTTGCAAAAACGTGGTCAGCAATTTTTGTTGCTTACGTTTCATTTTGGGTTCTTATCTGCACCAGGAAATTACCAACGTCTACTCTGGGGACTACCAACGTTAAACTTCACAACTGTCTCATGCTCTCCCTCTGACAGATTAGATAGAGTATTTGCCAAAGGTGAGAGTCTGGCACAACCACCTCCAATCGGCCAAAACTACGTTTCTGTTAACCCTGTCCTTGACGTGGTTACAGGTGCATAGCATTGGTGACAGACACACAGGATATTAAATCTGTTTTAAGCCCTTTGAACCTGTAATTCTTTGTCCTATGCCACTAACAGACAAGTTCACAAACTCTAACTTGAAGCACTACAATATTTAAAAAAAAATTAATTTTAGGACATCTGAGATGAAATTTAGGGGGGCTCGAGCCCCCTAAAAAGGATCTAATATCGCCAACTCTGGCCTTGGTTCATGTAACCTGCATGTGTTTTTCCAGCTAACTGGAAATAACTGGAAATGAAGTGTGCACTAGTCATTAATGCATTAGGACTAATGGATATGTGTTATAATATGTTTTCATTTCCTGGATCCTCCTCTCCAGAGAGAAATTAGAAAACATGCCCATGCCTTGACAAATGGAAAGAGAAATGCCCAACAACTGTGCCTTCTAACAAGATTAATTTAAAAAAACTCAAAAAATGTTGTGGCCAGCAACCTGGAGATAACTGGAGATATTTTGATAATAATGCACTATTTCTATGGATAACTATTACTAAAGCAATGCCATAAGGCTGCCCTTGAAATACAAAAAAACACAAAACTTTAGGTATCTTTTTGGCTCATGAGCTTCTTTGTCAGATTAACTACACTGTACACTTAAAATATTCTTTAACCTTGCTCACAGAAAACAGAGGCCTGTACTACGATGCAAGTTCAACATACAGAGGATATGGTTTTGTTATCTGCCTTCACCCTAACACCAAGAGTCTTATTTATCTAGATAAATATGTTAATTTGTCTGTTACAGTAAAGCGACGTGTGAATTTTTAATGCATCATTCAGTATTAAACATAAACTTATAAACAAATTTTTGTAGATAAATCAGACCCTTGTTGCCATGGAAAACCCTGTAGAGTCTTTCACATTGCTATTTGTTCTATTTAAGAGGTGAATCCGAGGTGAAGCAGTTAAACACCGCTTTTCTGGGCTTCTGCGGACGGGGGTTACCAATCCTGGCAGGGATAAGTATCTTGGCCTGACACCTGTCTTGAAAAAATGTCAATAAGCTCTCTGCTCTCCAATACTGCCGCCAAAGCAAACAGCAAGAAATATCCTGAAGATATTATTTTGTTCCATAGCATTCCTGGGGAAAAAAATGAATCCCTTTTAGTGGTCACACAACTCATAAGGGTGTGCTCTATGACCTGATGCTGGAACAGATTTTTAATTTACCCAAAGAAAAAGAGTGGAGAAAAAAGAAGGATAATTGGATGTTTGACACAGTAAATGATAAGATAATCAAACAGTCTGCTCTGACTTTTCAAAAGGACATAGTAGGGTAACTCGCGCATCAGACTGCCTATTCTATGGACTGACAGCTGACAGCACCATAAATATGAACACAACGGAACAATTATCATGCAGTCTTCAATTTGTTGACAGTAATCTTCAGCCTCACTGCAAGTTCTTGGGATTTTTCTCAAACCCTGAAACAACTGCAGAAACACTGTTTAAGTGTTTGAAAGACATCTTTGTAAGATTGAACATCTCTTTGGATCGCCTTCAAGGATATTATTTTGATGGTGTAAATAACATGTTGGGTTGCTTTTCCGGTGTTCAGGCCCAACTGAAGGAAATATGCCCCCAGTCCTTGTATGTTCATTGCAGCAACCACTTCCTGGACATTGTGCTGCAATAAGTTGCACATGAGGTGAGCCTAGTAGCTGACGGGTTAAACTTTGTACAGGTTTTTGCAAGTGTTATCAAAGAATCTGCCAAACGCAAACAGCTCTTTGAAACACTTTTTGGCTGTAATGACATCACTGTCAACATTTTATGACTATGCCCAATGGGATGGTATGTGCACACCAAAGCAAATTCAACTCTGCTGCGCAACGTACACTGTTCTCCAGTGTCGCCCGTACTGTGTACAGACACTGGAAAGCTTGAAAAACGATAGCGATGTAAGAGGGGAGGCAAGGGCAAAAATATCACAACTGCACAAACAGGCACTCAATGGCAAAACTCTTTTCAACCTACTCTGCTGCAAAGCCCTTTTCGGGCCCTGTGAAACCTTCAGAGTGCAAAGTCAAGTGCTCTTGGTACCATTACTTGTATTAACCTGTTCAAGGTCAGAGATGGTGGTGGCTGTAATGGTAGAAAAGATGAAAGTGTGTGCTACCCAGAATGGGTTGAAGATGCCAGATGTTGAGCCCAGAGTAGGCAAGGCAGCTTTAGTTGTATAGCACATTTCAGCAACAGGGCAAAAAAAAACCAGCTAAAAAAAAAAAAAACGATAAAACACATGAAAAACAGTTTAAAATAAAAACATTAAGATACATAAACACAAGATTAAAAGTTACAGTTCAGCATAAGAAATTAAACATTGGAAGAAATGAACAGTCATTTAAAGAAAGGCAACATCCAAAAGAAAGGTCTTCAGCCTTGATTTAAAGAACTGAGAGTTGCAGCGGCAACAGTTTTCGGGAGTTTGTTCCAGATATGAGGAGCATAGAAAATGAGTGCTGCTCCTGTTTGGTTCTGATTCTGGGGACGGAAAGCGAACCTCCTAGATGACTGAGAGGTCTGGGGGGGGGGGGGGGGGGGGGGTCATAGTGTAGTAGCAGATCAGAAATGTATTTTGGTCCTAAACCATTGAGTGTTTTATAAACTAGCAAAAGTACTTTGAAATCAATTCTTTGATGCACAGGAAGCCAGTGTAAAGACTTCAGAACTGGAGTGATGTGATCCACTCTCTTGGTCTTAGTGAGGACCCGAGCAGCAGCGTTCTGAATCAGCTGCAGCTGTCTGATTGATTTTTTAGGGAGACCTGTAAAGACACTGTTACAGTAGTCAAGTCTACTGAAGATGAAAGCATGGACAAGTTTTTCCAAATCCTGTTGACACATAAGTCCTTTAACCCTTGATATATCCTTAAGGTGATAGTAGGCTGACTTTGTTATTGTCTTAATGTGGCTGTTAAAATTCAGATCAGAGTCCATGACTACACCAAGATTTCTGGCTTTGTCTGTTGTTTTTAACATTGTTGTTTGAAGCTGAGCGCAGACTTTTAATCGTTTCTCTTTTGCTCCAAAAACAACCACCTCTGTTTTTCCTTCTTTTAATTTCAGAAAGTTCTGGCACATCCAGCTGTTAATTTGTTCGATGCACTTGGTCAGTTTTTGTAATTGGACTATAGTCCCCTGGCGATAAGA
>NC_045735.1:4392021-4392439 GCF_008692095.1 Etheostoma spectabile
TTGTGTGTCGTCCGCATAACTATGGTAATTTATTTCGTTGTTTTCCATAATTGAGACAGTGGAAGCATGTAGATGTTAAACAGAAGAGGCCCCAGAATGGACCCTTGGGGAACGCCGCACGTCATATTTGTATGTTCAGATGTATGATTACCTATAGACACAAAGTAATCCCTATTCTGTAGGTAGGATTCAAACCAGTTTAGTGCTGAGCCAGAAAGTCTAACCCAGTTTTTCAATCGGTCTAGTAAGATGTCATGGTCAACCGTATCAAATGCAGCACTAAGATCAAGTAATACTAAGACTGAAAATTTGGCACTGTGGTCAGAAACCCGACTGAAATGTATCAAAACTGTTGATTAGTGACAAGAAATGGTTGAGTTGTTGAAAAAACGCTTTTTCAATTATTTTACTTAAAAAC
>NC_045735.1:4392449-4394569 GCF_008692095.1 Etheostoma spectabile
TGATATTGGCCTATAGTTGCTCATTAGCGACGTGTCTAGGTTGTTTGTTTTTAAGAGAGGCTTGATTACTGCAGTTGATCACTGGAATCAGAATTGTTCAAATCCAAACAATGCCCAACCCTGCCTTTATGGAATATGGAAAAATCCAAAATAAGCAAAAGATCACGTTGGAATAAATAAAGGTTGTTTGAAAACAGAGAAATAGAGACATTGAAAATAGATGTCACTATTTCAATAATGAACAATTAAAAATAGAGACATTTGTTATGTTCTGCACATGGGTAGGCACTCTTAATGACATTGTTTTCGTTTTTCTCTCTACTGACAGCACTCCAAATTAACAAACAACAGAGCTACGTGTTGGAATTGACCGGAATTCTTCTTTAAGCTCAGAGTTAAACCTGCATGCCCTTCTGTTCTAACTCTGCTGTCAGCTCTTAGCAGCTTCTGAACCTTATATTTTACTGATGTACTACTGTGCTGTATACTGTGTTTTAGAAGTTTACAGCATGTGCTATTGTCTAAGATTAAAAAATTAAAACACAGCTAAATTCTAAGGAGATGTCTCATCTAAAGTTCTCCACTGTTCACACAGTTTGAAATATTTATAAAACTTCCATAATGTCACTTAAGTGAAGACAACCCATGCAAATCACAATATTATGAAGTAACAAAAATGTACAAGCTACAGTTGCAGAACATTGAGGAGACAAAAAATAAGGACATTTTATGGGGTCTTCAAGAACGACAGGCCTGTAGAGAGTCTAAAAGCAATTCAAATATAAAAATACAGGCTGTACTGATGAGAATGTCTTTTTGTAACGTCCATCAGGCCTTTGAGGCCATGTTTAAAATGTTCTGGCTGACATTTTTCTGATGACAATATGCTTACATCTGGGCATTGGAAACACAAACAATTTTAACAAAAAAACTCAAAAATTCAAAACATGCATTTGCCGTTTTCCAGCGCTGCAACACGTGTCTTTTGGTTTAAATGAATATCTGAATCCTAAAATTAAAATACCTACCTAACTAACAAATATCCAAATACTAGGGTTCAGCTGTAGGCCTATGAGCAAATGGAAGAGTTTCAAAATGTTGCATTCTTTTCAATATCTTAAGTTATCTTGGATCTAAGTTCTCAAGCACTTAGATCCGCTATGTGAAGCACAAGGCTTATCAACTCAATAAACTGAGCCAGAGTTTTCACAATCTAGCCATCACACGTTCACAGGTGTTTTCAGTATATGACTGGACTTAATTATTGTTTATTTTGTTTTATTATTTCTTTTTAACATTATAGACATTGGATGTTATTGCACTTTTTGCACTTTAAATCTTAATGAATGGGTTGGCTGTAAAACTGAATTGCCCCTTGGGGAATAATAAAGTCATCTCAATCTGAATCGTAATCTAAAACTGGCTTCTTTAATAGTTTAAAAAAAAAGCTGAAAACTTGACAAAACACAGTTCCAGGAAAGCTGACGCCCCCTTTGTCCCTGAGGGAGAGTGTTGAAAAGACACTCTGTTGGTTTTAATAGTTGATTCTATCCCCACAAGAAGAGAAGAGAAAGAAATAGAGCTCCCATTGCCTATACGGTCATCTTTTTTATTGAAGGCCTACATGGTTTCAGTTGTGCTTCTTGTGATGGCTGATTGTTGTTTTTCATGACTGTCACTGCCAATATTACGTATAATGTATCACTCCAATTTTATGTACAGATGACAGATATTATATTATGCACATACATTTAAAGTGTTAAAAGTTAAGCCCAACGCTGACAGTTTTACTGACCTTGTTGCTATCCTGTATAGCTCTAGCTGCTTTTATTCTCTGCATCCACCGTTTCTGCTTGAAAAGCATGAAGAATCATGGAAAGAAGCCTTTTTTGCATATACATTTTACAAGGAGAAATAGTTTAGTTGTATTCAACGATAATACAATCTTCACAATCTGAGTGCTGTTCTGTTGTGTAGAGGTTGTCTCTCTGGTGCTCTTTAGTTTGGGGATCGTATAGTTTAAAAGGTTGAAAGAATCCAAGCCCCTCAAGTGGTTTTAAGAAGTCTTTTTTTTTCTTGTCCTTTATTGAATGTTGTGTTTGTTTATTCTTGGTTGATGT
>NC_045735.1:4394579-4395847 GCF_008692095.1 Etheostoma spectabile
GGACACCTGTTGGTTGCTGTAAAGTGCTATATAAATAAATGTTGATTGTTGATTCAATATCTTCTTGACTATTGTGTCATGCCTTGGCATGTTTGAACGATCAGCACTTTTGTTCTCTACTGTGTTGTAACTCATGGCCAGTTTTTGACTTTTCAGTTCACAAATGTGTATTTACTGGAAAATGTATCTACTTTGACCCTAGTAATCGTTAAGAGCTGTTTGCATGACAAAAGCAAACACACCACGCTGGGTAAAGGGCAATGTTGCAGAACTTAACCTACTGTAAGACTGACATGTTCAACTGATTTAAAAAAGTTAGCTGAAGCAAAACATCCGAACAAAATGCTTAAAGGTGCAATGTGCAAAATATGGCCATTTTTTTAAATTTTAAAACATAAAAAGTCGGGTTTCATGCAACCAGGTCTTCGTTATCACCATAATAATCTGTACAAGGATTGGTAATCCGCAGTCTCATGTCATCCAGTTTGTTGACAAGAGTGGCCGTTGGCCTGAGACAGTAGGTGCATGTGGGGCACTTTTTATGGAAAGAGTCCACTGTGGTGTTTTTTTTTTGACAGCAGGGATCACCCTGCTTCCCAGCATTGGATGATTGTTGCGCGTAGCAAGCTATCAATTAACTTTAATGACCACTGACAAGCAAAGATTACGGCTACACACTCAGAAAACGGAAATGGTTGCACCTGATTGGAAGAACGCTTCATGTGGGGTGGTCGGCTCTAAATATCAAAACAGAAAATAGTTTTTATATGATAGTTTTATGGAAAAAAATAGGCTATGCAGATGCTGAATCTATCCTTATTTTAGATCAACAATGGTCCACTTAAAAGATTTTTGTGAGTTTTCGAGAGGCGTTGAGTTGGACGCCCCTGATTTGCATAAAGTAGCCTGGACAACAACTATGCAAATGAGGAGCGTTCAGCTTGATGCACTGCTTCTGGAATTAACTGCGACACTACCAGAATGCTTTGCTGCTCACATACTGTGGAAGTGACGCTTGCCAGTGGACACGTACCGTTAGCCTAGCCAGGATCCCAGCTTGCGTCACATCTGCTTCCTTTACATGGCTGCTTGGGCCCCCTCTGAAAACAATCTAAATTTTAAGCCTTAAAAGTCTTGTGTTATGTTCTAGGTAAATAAAGTAAATCATTTTAAACAGGTCTTAATTTGACTACGGCCATGCAACACTGCCTCTAATGCTCTCTTTTTTTCCGTGGTGTTGTTTTTGTCGCTAGTCCAAATATGTTGTT
>NC_045735.1:4395857-4396138 GCF_008692095.1 Etheostoma spectabile
TACAAATGACACCAACATGCAACTTCTAGACATAAAATGTATTTTATTCTTCAGCTATTGGGAAGTTCAAGTTTAACGATACTTGGCTTGAAAAAAACAGAATTCCGGGTATAGTTGATGTTGTGATAAAGGTCTTAATTCTTAAATATTGTTCATAACGGTCTTAAAGGTCTTAAAAAGTCTTACATTTTAGTTGGTAAAACTCTGGCCAGGCTGTTGTTTGTGCAGGTGGAACTGCACAATGCGTCTTTTTTTTTTTTTTTAATTTATTTGCATATTCT
>NC_045735.1:4396148-4404141 GCF_008692095.1 Etheostoma spectabile
AAAGTACAACAAACTGATTCAGTATAAAAAACATCTTTTCATATTTTACATTATTACAGTTAGAATTAAACTATCTGGATCATTGCCTAATTAAGTTGTAAAAAAATTGTAGTTAGCATAACACACCATAGCAGGAAGTCTATACATGATTGAATAGGTTACTTTAAAAACAAATAGAGGGGATGGGACAGTGTGTTTGTGGGGGTGGGATTCTTTATCAGAGACTATTAAACAGATGCGGACTCAAGATCATCTCATTCCGCGTCAGGGGCAGCCGTCGGGTGGGCATTCAGAGTGGACATGGAGACTGGTGTGCTTGAGCTGGATGTGCGTGGGCCAAGCGGTGTCAGGAACGTAAGTTACCTCTACACTTAAAAATAGTAATAGCCTGTGGTTAAATGAATTGATCATGGGTAGGATTTTTACTGATAATCTTCTGGGTTGGGTGGTTGTCTCATGTCAGATCCAGTGAGATATCTACTGTATGGTGTCTGTGTCTGTAGCAGTACATGGTAGCCATTCCTGCTGTTCTTGAATCTGGAGCTGAGACCAATTCTTGACGAGTCTCCTGCAGCCCAACGAGACTCTGGAAATGAGAGTCACTCTGATGTCCCATGAAGAGAATACACCCCTTCTGAAGGAGATGTGCAGTAAAGAATTTCATGCCTGCATTAAATTTAAGGTCAGTAAGGTTCCTAATTTGATTCATGTTACAATTTCTATAAAATGTGTAGAAGAAACTGAGTTGAAAAACATTGATAGGATTTCATAACATACAGAACCACATATAGATTTGTAAAAGAAAGCCCACAATATTAAATAAGTTGTGTAAATTGACAACTCCTGTTGTTAAGCATTTGGGATTTTAGGATTTTAAGAAATCAAGATAGAACAGATCGAGTTAAATATTCATAAATCAAATCATTTTTAATGGGATGTAATGACTCTCTTGGTGTCTATAAAATATATTTCTGTCACAGGTTCCTTTAGTGCAGGATTGTTTAAGGAGATGCACCATACCAGAAAAAAAAAAGGGGGTTTTTCCCCCCCCCCCCAAAAAGCAGATTTAACAAGGTGTTGTCTATAAGTTACTTCATGTATCTCTGAGAAGCAAGCTAGAAAATATTGTGTTAAAAAAATGAAGATGACTAGTGAACCTTTTTTAATATTCAGCATGTGTCACTCGGATGGAGGAAAAAGAAAGTCACCAATAACCCCACAAGTCGCTCTCTTCCTCTGTATGTGAGACATGAGGTCTCGCAAACTGTTTTGTTGTCCATCTTCACCCTACCATTCTAATTATATCCAACATGTAAACGAAGGGCATCACAGAAAAGTTGATAAATGTGGGCACACAATAGACTATGTAGTATTTTCTGATTTTGTACACTCATTGTTGCATGGACGGACCTGGAAAACAGTGATAGAGATCACTGTCTCCCTTGTGGGTATGGCAAGCTATCTCTCGGTTCGGTTAGACATAAAAACATTCTTACCATCTTGAATTTTGGATATGGCATTTTGTTGACCGGTAACAATTGAGAAATATTGAAAAGAAGCTTTGGTTTCAAAGTTTCGGACTGACAAGGTTTGGTGTTCTGTAAAGACGCAATTGGGAAACCTCTTGGACACTAGGCCTACTTCACATCTATCGGGATACACCTCCACAGATGTGATCATAACTTTATGCTATAGCCATTTTCATCATAGCATGCTTTACAAAACGTGGGTAAAAAATTACTCAGTATTGCTGCTTGGCACAGTTGATAACAATGTAACTGATAGAGGGAGAAAATTAACAAGAATAACCTTGGGAAAATAAATAACGGGCAAAGTACTCAGTGAGATAAATATGCCAAGATTTTGCAGAGGTAACACAATAACATACCTTTGGTTATTCCAGTGTTACGTTGTTTGCATCCAGAGTCGTATCCGTGGCTCCTTGATGAGGCGCTCTGGTCAACACCGCTCACACACACAGAGATTCTGGCTGGGTGTACCTGCATGATGGCTCTTCTCCGTGGGACAGCCGAGGACGGAAGAAAAACTCCAGAGGACATCTGCACAATCGGAAAAGACATCATCTACGCCTGGACTTTAGGTGGTAGAGTTGACAACCTGGGATTCTTTTCAACTTAAAAAAAAGTGGATTGAACATGGATTTGACCCACCTATTGTAATACGAAGGTTAAAGAAAAGTGTGATATTATAAGTGCTCCAAATAATGCCGCTGACATATATAACTGGATGATAAAATAAATGCTATACCAAATATGAATATCCTTGTGATTCTGTATCTACATCTCCAAGAAAAGCCTGCAACAGTGTCTTAGTTTTTTTCAGGCTGACCTTGTGAAAGCATTGCCTCAGTAGAGACAGTCAGCGCTGTTTGGCGATCACACGTCTCACCGGGGAGGATGGCGTATAGCCACAACTGGACGTTCTGGTGCCATTCTGGAGACACTGTCAGCTAAAGGCACCCGCCCTCATTCATGAAACAACTGAACAATCATCACTCACGCATGCCTCCATACATCAATAGACTGGTTATGCTTAATTGCAAAGGATAACTTGGTAAGACAAGTCTTCTTTGCTCCACCTGATTTGTCTTTAACTTCCACCCGTTTAATCCTGTGTAAATTAGCTCCTCTTGATAAGACATGGGAAAATTTAAAGAAAAGACAAAGAATGAGTAATGTCAACAATTAAAAACCACATTTCCTTTAACAGAGATTACAACACTGTCTATTGTTTGATGTGTAGTTTTGTTTCATGTTATTAAGGTATGCTACTTAGGGAATATGTCACATAATTTATTCAAAAGTTTGCCTGAAAAGTATTTAAATCACTACTTGCCTGCTAAAATAATGTAGCTAAATAACAGCAGCTGGGCTGTCTAATGATGAAGTTGAATCTAACTCTGGCTCTCTTGGAGGTATCTGGCTTACTGAACTGGCTCCTGTTTAACGTTGAGTTTAGAAACTAAACTATCTTCGCAGGGTAAGTAGCAAGCGGGTTTCCAAGCCAGCAATGCTCACTATCCAGGGCTAATTAGCTACGATGCAATTATTGATTCTGGTTCAGTGCAAGTTGAAAAGGTAAACTCGCTCTTTTTAACCCCTACGAATGGAGTCCTGTGATTTACAGTGGTTAGGGTTGGTGTTATCACACCACTGGATACTGTAGTTGATGCACTCAACTCTTATGTATGTGGGTTAAAGAGAACATACAATATATCTGACTGTGACTTTGCAGACTTTTTACACGTTCTTGTTACAGCCCTTGCAACTGAACAGGGTTGACCTATGGTAGTTGTAAAAAACTTGCAATTCGTACTCACATAGGCTATGCTTAAAGAGGCCACAAAACATAAAATCTTCTAGGTTATGGTTCTCAGTTTACCCCAGGTAAACTGTGGATGTCAGCTTATCTATGTTAAAGGTCATTTTAAAAAAAACATCTTCCCCATATCTTGGGAAGAGAACTGGTGAACGGGAAAATGTTCACCAACCAATCACCACCATACATCACATGCACAAAGCTGGGCCTCTTCCCAAACTATGTGTATTGGAATACGAGATGTCGTCTTCTTGTCACAGGAAAGTGGTTCATCCTTGTCCTTTACGTCCAAGGAGCTGACTGATTTAGTATCAGGAGAGAAAGTGTGGCCAAAGACCTTGGATTGTTAGACTCATAGTATGGCGTTCTGTAGGCGGAAAAGCAGTCTGGTGTGTCGCTAACCTAGAGAGCAGAGAATATAGAAGTGATGAGGGTGGTTGAAGTAGAAGAAAGCTTCAGTTTATTCAGCCAACACAAATGTTTAGGTATAGACGTAGTAGACAGTTCCTATGGCAGTATTGGTTAGTTGCAGAAACTGAGAAAACCATTTGAGGTTTCAGATTTGGGACTTTTATCATCTTGTGAAAGTGTTACAATGTGGCTGGCAAAATGTTGGGTTATAGATTGCAGGTTTCTACTTCTTACTTTAATTGGATGTCCCCTTTAAAGTCGCGGTGCTTAATGAGAAAATGGCGAAACCATCACTGTCGGTTTGTGAGATTCTGTAACAAACGCGATAACCACCTTTCCCCTCAAGGAACACCGGCATGTCAGGAATGGGTCTATTATTGTAATCAACGGCTTGAACCTGTTGGAAGGCACAAATGTTGTATCACCGAGAATGCACATTGCTTAGTTACACTGTGTATAGAATCACATTGAAGAAGTGAAGACATAATGCACTTACTTTTCCTTCACACGTGATCCTTTGTATAACTCTTGGGAGTGTCAGGAAAGACAACTTTCCAACAACGTATGAAATCACTGTAGTCTTCTCTTGTTGAGCGTGTAATACCTGTACAAGCGCTTCATGTTACAACGATGTGTTTTGCAGTATTGTTTCAAACATGGCTAGTCATTTTGTCATTATAGGCCTACTATTCTTTTTAAACTATAAATACATAAATTGTATGACTTGCCTGTGCCCTCCTCTTTCATGTTGCGGTGGGAGTTTGCAGTACATCCGTAGCGCCTGTTGCGCATTTTTGTGAAAGTTGACATTGTGAGACAAAAGTGGAAACATCTCTTGTCCGTCTAGAAAGCACAATAGAATAAGTTTTAACTGTCAAATCTATATCTAACTACTATCTCCAGAGGCGGCTTCCATTAGGCAAAGGTAGACAATTGCCTTGGGCCCCAAGCTACAAGGGCCCCCTAAACGCCTCATAAACTTGGTTATGATTTGTTGTCTTACTTTTTCACAATTAATGGTTACTGAAAGCAGCAAGAAGCCGGTGCTTGCGCTAGTAATGCTAACACGATGAAGAGGAGCACCCACCGGCAGTCTCAGCCAGGAGTTCTAGTGATGCGGGGGCTACATACAAGACAACCTTACAGGATATTCTTAATGGAGATGGTTACGGTTCTATTTCGTTAGGCTTCTCGCCTCTACGGCACGCTTTGGTTTATCCTTCGCGCATGCGCAGCGTCCGTGAAGATTTTCTTTCCCGCCCTTGCGTCCAGCACGGGCCTTAACTACGTCCGCATTTACTGTATATATATCATAGATCTGGAGTTACCAAGTAATTATCGAACTGCTGTTCAACTGTCCATGATGATATGGCAATGACGAAGATGGTGACACAATAATACTCAGCAACTAGACCCCGTGAGTAGCATCACCCATCAGAGTTATGATTGAAGATCATGCATCATCTGGCCATCAACTGTCATACGAGACCAACGTCTTTCTCAGATAATAAGGCACTGAAAAGGGGGAGAACAAGGGTTGTGGATGGCCCCGTGCCTGTGTTTGCCTTAGGCCTCAAAAGATAATCCGCCCCTGCTATCCCATTGTATAAAAATGAAGCTTTACGTTCCTGCAGTTTGTACATTGAATGACAAGACAGATGACGATATGTTGTTTTAAGTGTGCAACAGTGTAATTAGTAGGGAGGATATGTAAGGTCTATGCACCTTACTTCATTAGACTGTCACCATATTTACTGTACTGCTTTGTTTCCTCGGAACAAGGCACCTGCATCTCAACGATTCCCAATGGCTGTTCAGGGTTGTATATAGGGGGTCTAACATAAGATGCACTAAAAGGTCGCACACCTTGATGTCAACACTACCTGGCACAGGCTGGCCGTATGTATACCTAAATAGATTAAAGAAAAAAACATTGAAAATAACCCTTCCCTAATCTAGTTTAGATATTAGCAGTAATTGCAAAATGGCTTTACTTACGTTGCACATAATCAGCCTTGATTTCTTCTGATTAATACTTATTTCATTAGCCGCATTTAATGTTACGCCAATTTAGCAAACTGGAGACAAAGTAAAATATTAGAACTTTTCTTTATTACACATGGATTGAAATAGATTTTTTTTTTTTTTTTTTAACTTACAGTATTTTTCCACCTTGAAGCTGTGTGTGTATTTTATCCGCCCAATCGATACAGTAACTGGTAGGCCTCCTCACGGGCCTCAGAGTTAGGCGTAAGAAAGCTGCAATATCTTACTATTGGATGTTTCATTTCAGCCACTGTCAATCCTGTTGCTGGTAGAATCCGTTAAGTGACTAAAGAACATGTGACAACAGGAAACTCGTGAATACAGGAAGAGGCATTTCTTCATTCCTTCTTTACAAGATGGCAGATAAAACTGGGCCATGGTTTGGTGTAAAAAGTTGGACTTCTTGACTCTCAATGGAAAAAAACAGCATGAAAACAGAAGCATCTTGAAATTACTCTCATTAGATCCTGATGAATGTACTTGCAGGCAATATCAGTGCCCAGTTACAGACATTATGATTGTATAATGGGCAAATGTACACATTGCTGCAAAAATATATATACACATATTGTCTTCCATCCTTCTTAAATCAAGTTTTATGTAGTTTGACAATTCATCATATATTTTGGTCCACTTGTTGGCTATTATTAGCTAGTCTTGGACGAGTTTATGCAGTGACAAAAAAAGAAATTTATAAAAAAAAAAACTTTTATACTGAAAAGTCCATCCATCCATTACTGATAAAGAACATCAAAGGCTGTTATATCACCAGAAAATGCTTTGAATATAGCTTGAGTATCATTTTCTTAAAGGAATTTGCTTTATAGATTTGTTAGAATCAAACTTTAAAAATGTAAATTTAGTTTATTATACCCAATGGTGTGTTTAAGTGTATTAGTCTCACCTAATTTTCTATATATCGTACGTAAGAAAGAAAGAAAGAGTTGTTAAAGCACAAGCTGCTTTGCACTGCGCTCATCACACAGTGAGTTAAAGATATAAACTCAGACTTCAGCTTTGATACTTATGATTTTATATAAAACAAACGGGTGACACACAAAACATGAAAAAACATTTAATGTTTTAAAACATTAAAACATTTAAAAGGCTTGTCCTGAAGAGTATGTAACTTTGGCAAAAAAATACAGTTCTATAAGAAGCTATAGTGAAGATTCCACTGTTATTTCAAATTATATAGGATAATGTGTGACAAAAATGTTGCAAAATGAACACATGTGTTGAAATGGATTATCACTGGGTCAACAACCTTCAAAGTAGCTTGGTAGGTTTATCTAAAGGGGCTCTGGTTCGTACTATTGACCATATATATTACTCAAATTCTGTTAATTTCAAGGTAATTATCAAACCATTTCACTAATACTGTTTTAAATGAGACCTAAATAAAAAAAGACTGTTCAAACACTCACCAGTGATGGACAGGTTAAATTGGTGTCAAGTGTGACGACTCTGAATGCACTGAAGACATGCAGAGAGAGTTACATGAAGCCTTTACAGCTCTACTCAGTAGTGTTAAACATCCTAAAAGGTCAGTGATTGGTTTCTGTTAAGCTGAGAGAGTACATCAAATTTGAAAAAAGAAGAAAGGTGAGAAAAATCAATTTTTAAAAATATTGTTAATGTGTGACATACCGATTTCTATCATTTTGTGGCTAATTTTTAAATCCTGGGAATATCAATATATAACATAATGATATTATGGCAATACTGTTCTAACGCAGTGCTGCATACACTGTAATTTGTAAGAGAAAACTGTCTATATATGGTACCATCTTGTGTACTATGTCATAGATGATTTATTTGCACAATAACACAAAGTCGCATAAACCATGACAACCTAAGAAAAGAAGCAAGTTGTGCAGGTGAGAAAAAAATCCCAAAAACCCTATAGGGTTATGGAGGAATTCAACCTCATTAGTATTATGGCAATACAAAGGTCAAGAAGTCTATATGAGTAACCAAGCCAACATACGTAGATTAAAAAAGCAAATTAAGGTAACAACATAAATCAGTAAAAAACCATCAGACTCCAAATTACCTGTTTGTCCTGGGAGGTAGATTGGGTTATCTGTTTGGTGAATGTCATGGTTATAGACTTTGATCTTAACTTTCGACTTCTCTAGAGTAGAATGTGTCGCCTCCGTACCACCAACCTCCAAGTTATGCCCCACTTTCATCA
>NC_045735.1:4404166-4404446 GCF_008692095.1 Etheostoma spectabile
ATCCAAACAGATAAACCAATCTACCTCCCAGGACAAACAGGTAATTTGGAGCTGATGGTTTTTTACTTGATTTATGTTTGTTACCTTATATTTGCTTTTTTAATCTACGTATGTTGGCTTGGTTACTCATATAGACTTCTTGACCTTTGTATTTGCCTATAATACTAATTGAGGTTGAGATTCCTTCCATAACCCTATAGGGTTTTTTGGGGATTTTTTTCTTCACCTGCACAACTTGCTTCTTTTCTTATGTTGTCATGTTTATGCGACTTTGTGTTAT
>NC_045735.1:4404469-4405281 GCF_008692095.1 Etheostoma spectabile
ACATAGTACACAAGATGGTACCATATATAGACAAGTTTTCTCTTTACAAATTACAGTGTATGCAGCACTGCGTAGAACATGTATTGCCATAATATCATTATGTTATATATTGATATTTTTTTTTTTTTGTAGATTCAGGATTTAAAAATGAAAGCCACAAAATGATAGAAATCGGTATGTCACACATTTAACATATTAATTAAAAATTGATTTTTCTCACTTTTCTCTTTCTTTCAAATTTGATGTACTTCTCTCAGTTAAACAGAAAGACCAATCACTGACCTTTTAGGATGTTTAACACTACTGTAGAAGAGCTGTAAAGGCTTCATGTAATCTTCTGCATGTTCTCAGTGCAATTCAGGTAGTCACACTTGACACCAAGTTTAACCTGCTCATCGCTGGTGAGTGTTTGCAAGTTTTTTTATTTAGGTCTCATTTATAAACAGTATTAGTGAAATGGTTTGATAATTACCTTGAAATTAACAGAATATGAGTAATATATATGGGTCAATAGTACGAACCAGAGCCCCTTTAGATAAACCTACCAAGCTACTTTGAAGGTTGTTGACCCAGTGATAAATCCATTTCAACACATGTGTTTCATTTTGCAACATTTTTGTCACACATTATCCTATATAATTTGAAATAACAGTGGAATCTTCACTATAGCTTCTTATAGAACTGTATTTTTTTGTCCAAAAGTTACATACTCTTCAGGACAAGCCT
Organism: Etheostoma spectabile; assembly: GCF_008692095.1. NCBI lineage: Eukaryota > Metazoa > Chordata > Actinopteri > Perciformes > Percidae > Etheostoma > Etheostoma spectabile. Next base: position 4,405,196 of record NC_045735.1, read on the forward strand.
TTTTAAAATGTTTTTAATGTTTTAAAACATTAAATGTTTTTTCATGTTTTGTGTGTCACACGTTTGTTTTATATAAAATCATAAGT
>NC_045735.1:4405306-4412480 GCF_008692095.1 Etheostoma spectabile
TAGCCACAAAAGTACTTTGAAACAATCTTCTTGATGCAAAGGAACCAGGGTAAAGACTTCAGACAGGGGGGATGTGATCCACCTCTTGGTCTTAGTGAGGACCCGAGCAGCAGCGTTCGATAGCTGCAGCTGTCTGATTGATTTTTTAGGGAGACCTGTAAAGACACCGTTACAGTAGTCAAGTTCTACTGAAGATGAAAGCATGGACAAGTTTTTTCAAATCTGTTGACACATAAGTCCTTTAACCCTTGATATATCCTTAAGGGGATAGTAGGCTGACTTTGTTATTGTCTTAATGTGGCTGTAAAATTCAGATCAGAGTCCATGAATACACCAAGATTTCTGGCTTTGTCTGTTGTTTTTAACATGTTGTTGTTTGAGCTGAGCGCCGACTTTTAATCGTTTCTCTTTTGCTCCAAAAACAACACCTCTGTTTTCCTTCTTTTAATTTCAAAAGTTCTGGCACATCCAGCTGTTAATTGTTCGATGCCTTGGTCAGTTTTTGTAATTGGACTATAGTCCCCCTGGCGATAAGATTATGTAAATTTGTGTGTCGTCCCCATAACTATGGTAATTTATTTCGTTGTTTTCCATAATGAGACAGTGGAATCATGTAGATGTTAAACAGAAGAGGCCCCGAATGGACCCTTGGGGAACGCCGCACGTTTCATATTGTTGTTCAGATGTTGATTACCTATAGACACAAAGTAATCCCTATCTGTATATGTGGATTCAAACCCAGTTAGTGCTGAGCCAGAAAGTCTAACCGTTTATTTTCAATCGGTTAGTAAGATGTCATGGTCAACCGTATCAATGCAGCACTAAGATCAAGTATACTAAGACTGAAAATTTGGCACTGTGGTCAGAAACCCGACTGAAATGTCTCAAAACTGTGATTAGTGACAAGAGCAAATGGTTTGAGTTGTTGAAAAAAGCCTTTTTCAATTATTACTTAAAAACGGAAGGTTGGATATTGGCCTTAGTTGCTCATTAGCGACGTGTCTAGGTTGTTTGTTTTTAGAGAGCTTGATTACTGCAGTTGATCACTGGAATCAGATTGTTCAAATCCAAACAATGCCCAACCCTGCCTTTATGGAATATGGAAAATCCAAAATAAGCAAAAGATAACGTTGGAATAAATAAAGGTTGTTTGAAAACAGAGAAATAGAGAAATTGAAAATAGATGTTACTATTTCAATAATGACAATTAAAAATAGAGACATTTGGTTGTTCTGCACATGGGTAGGCATCTTAATGACGGTTTTCGTTTTTTCTCTTATCGACAGCACTCCAATAAAAAACAACAGAGCTAGGTTGGAATGACCGGAATCTTCTTTAAGTCAGAGTTAACCTGCATGCCCTTCTGTTCTAACTGCTGTCAGCTCTAGCAGCTCTGAACCTTATATTTATGATGTACTACCTGTGCGTATACTGTGTTTTAGAAGTTACAGCATGTGTGCTATTGTCTAAGTTAAAAATTAAAACAGCTAAATTCTAAGGAGATGTCTCATCTAAAGTTCTCCACTGTTCACACAGTTTGAAATATTTATAAAACTTCCATAATGTCACTTAAGTGAAGACAACCCATGCAAATCACAATATTGAAGTAACAAAATGTACAAGCTACAGTTGCAGAACATTGAGGAGACAAAAAATAAGGAACTTTTATGGGTCGTATTAGAACGACAGGCTGTAGAGAGTCTAAAAGCAATCAAATATAAAAATACAGGCTGTACGATGGAATGTCTTTTTGTAACGTCCCATCAGGCCTTTGAGGCCATGTTAAAATGTTCTGGCTGACATTTTTCTGATGACAATATGTACATTGGGCATTGGAAACACAAACAATTTTAACAAAAAACTCAAAAATTCAAAACATGCATTTGCCGTTTTCCAGCGCTGCACACACGTGTCTTTTGGTTTAAAGAATATCTGAATCCTAAAATTAAAATCATACCTAACTAACAAATATCCAAATACTGGGTTCAGCTGTAGGCCTATGAGCAAATGGAAGAGTTTCAAATGTTGCATTCTTCAATATCTTAAGTTATGGATCTAAGTTCTCAAGCACTTAGATCCGCTATGTGAAGCACAAGGCTTATCAACTCAAAACTGAGCCAGAGTTTTCACAATCTAGCCATCACCAGTTCACAGGTGTTTTCAGTATATGACTGGACTTAATTATGTGTTATTTGTTATTATTTCTTTTAACATTATAGACATTGGGTTATTGCACTTTTGCACTTTAAATCTTAATGAATGGGGTGGCGTAAAACTGAATTGCCCTTGGGGAATATAAAGTCATCTCAATCTGAATCGTATCAAACTGGCTTCTTTAATAGTTTAAAAAAAAGCTGAAAACTTGACAAACACAGTTCCAGGAAAGCTGACGCCCCTTTGTCCCTGAGGGAGAGTGTTGAAAAGCACTCTGTGGTTTATAGTTGATTCTATCCCCACAAGAAGAGAAGAGAAAGAAATAGAGCCATTGCCTATCAGGTCATCTTTTTTATTGAAGCCTACATGTTTCAGGTGTGCTTCTTGTGATGGCTGAGTTGTTTTTCATGACTGTCACTGCCAATATACGTATAATGTATCACTCCATTTATGTACAGATGACAGATATTATATTGCACATACATTTAAAGTGTTAAAAGTTAAGCCCAACGCTGACAGTTTTACTGACCTTGTTGCTATCCTGTATAGCTCTAGCTGTTATTCTCTGCATCACCGTTTCTGCTTGAAAAGCATGAAGAATCATGGAAAGAAGCCTTTTTTGCATATACATTACAAAGGAGATAGTTTAGTTGTATTAACGATAATACAATCTTCACAATCTGAGTGCTGGTCTGTTGTGTAGAGGTTGTCTCTCTGGTGCTCTTTAGTTTGGGGATCGTATAGTTTAAAAGGTTGAAAGAATCCAAGCCCCTCAAGTGGTTTTAAGAAGTCTTTTTTTTCTTGTCCTTTATTGGATGTTGTGTTTGTTTATTCTGGTTGATGGAAAGCACTTTGGACAACTGTTGGTTGCTGTAAAGTGTATATAAATAATGTTGATTGTTGATTCAATATTCTTGACTATTGTGTCATGCCTTGGCATGTTTGAACGATCAGCATTTGTTCCTACTGTGTTGTAATCATGGCCAGTTTTTGACTTTTCAGTTCACCAATGTGTATTTACGGAAAATGTATCTACTTGACCCTAGTAATCGTTAAGAGCTGTTTGCATGACAAAGCAAACACACCACGCTGGGTAAGGCAATTTGCAGAACTAACCTCTGTAAGACTGACATGTTCAACGATTTAAAAAGTGCTGTAAGCAAAACATCCCAACAAAATGCTTAAAGGTGCAAGTGCAAAATATGGATTTTTTTAAATTTTAAAACATAAAAAGTCGGGTTCATGCAACCAGGTCTTCGTTATCACCATAATAATCTGTACAAGGATTGGTAATCCGCAGTCTCATGTCATCCAGTTGTTGACAAGAGTGGCCGTTGGCTGAGGACAGTAGGGATGTGGGGCACTTTTTAGGAAAGAGTCCACTGTGGTGTTTTTTTTTTTGACAGCAGGGATCACCCTGCTTCCAGCATGGATGATTGTTGCGCGTAGCAAGCTATCAATTAACTTTATGACCACTGACAGCAAATGATTACGGGCTACACACTCAGAAAACGGAAAGGTTGCACCTGATTGGAAGAACGCTTCATGTGGGGTGGTCGGCCTAAATATCACAACAGACAAAATAGTTTTTTATTGATAGTTTTATGGAAAAAAATAGGTATTGCAGATGCTGAATCTATCCTTATTTTAGAGTCAACAATGGTCCACTTAAAAGATTTTTGTGAGTTTTCGAAGGCGTTGAGTTGGCGCCCCTGATTTGCATAAAGTAGCCGGACAACAACTATGCAAATGAGGAGCAGTCGCTTGATGCACTGCTTCTGGAATTAACTGCGACACTACAGAATGCTTTGCTGCTCACAACTGTGGAAGTGACGCTGCCAGTGGGACCCGTACCGTTAGCCTAGCCAGGATCCCAGCTTGCGTCACATCTGCTTCTTACATGGCTGCTTGGGCCCTCTGAAAACAATCTAAATTTTAAGCCTTAAAAGTCTTGTGTTATGTTTAGGTAAATAAGTAAATCATTTTAAACAGGTCTAATTGACTACGGCATGCAACATGCCTTAATGCTCTCTTTTTTTCCGTGGTGTTGTTTGTCGCTAGTAAATATGTTGTTTACTACGACTAAAAATGACACCAACATCACTTCTAGACATAAAATGTATTTTATTCTTCCGCTATTGGAAGTTCAAGTTTAACGATACTTGGCTTGAAAAAAAAACAAATCGGGTATAGTTGATGTTGTGATAAAGGTCTTAATTCTTAAATATTGTTCATAAAGGTCTTAAAGGTCTTAAAAAGTCTTATTTTAGTTGGTAAAACTCTGGCCAGGCTGTTGTTTGTGCAGGTGGAATGCACAATGGTCTTTTTTTTTTTTTTTAATGTTATTTGCATATTCTAAATTATATAAAGTACAACAAACTGATTCCGTATAAAAACATCTTTTCATATTTACATTATTACAGTTAGAATTAAACTATCTGGATCATTGCCTAATTAAGTTGTAAAAAAATTGTAGTTAGCATAAACACACATAGCAGGAAGTCTATACATGATTGATATGGTACTTTAAAAAAATAGAGGGGATGGGACAGTGTGTTTGTGGGGGGGGGATTCTTTATCAGAGACTATTAAAACAGATGCGGAATCAAGATCATCTCATTCATCATGGGTCGTCCCGGGATCAGATGTGGAAATGGAGACGTGTGTCTTCTTGAGCTGGAGTGCGTGGCCAAGCGGTGTCAGGACGTAAGTTACCTCTACACTAAAAATAGTATAGCCTGTGGTTAAATGAATTGATCATGGGTAAGGATTTTATAATGCATAATCTTCTGGGTTGGGTTGTCTCCATGTCAGATCCAGTGAGATATCTAGTATGTGTGTCTGTGTCTGTAGGCAGTACATGGTACCATTCCTGCAGTTCTTGAATCTGGAGTGAGACCAAATTCTGTGCGAGTCCTGCAGCCCAACGAGACTCTGAATGAGAGTCACTCTGATGTCCATGAAGAGAATACAACCCTCTGAAGGAGATGTGCAGTAAAGAATCATGCCTGCATAATTTAAGGTTCAGTAGGTTCCTAATTTGATTCATGTTACAATTTCTATAACATGTGTAGAAGAAACTGAGTTGAAAAACATTGATAGGATTTCTAACATAACAGAACCACATATAGATGTTAAAAGAAGCCCACATATAAATAAGTTGTGTAAATTGACAACTCCTGTTGTTAAGCATTTGGGATTTTAGGATTTTAAGAAATCAAGATAGAACAGATCGAGTTAAATATTCCTAAATAAATCATTTATGGGATGTAATGACTCTCTGGTGTCTATAAAATATATTTCTGTCACAGGTCCTTTAGTGCAGGATGAAGTGGTGAGAACTTGGAGGGGGGTACGAGGCGAACATTCTACTCTAGAGAAGTCACGAAAAGTTAAGATCAAAGTCTATAAACAATGACATCATCCAAACAGATAAACAATCTACTCCCAGGACAAACAGGTAATTTGGAGCTGATGGTTTTTACTTGATTTAGTTTGTTACCTATATTTGCTTTTTAATCTACGTATGTTGGCTTGGTTACTCATATAGATTCTTGACCTTTGTATTGCCTATAATACTAATGAGGTTGAGTTCCTCCATAACCCTATAGGGTTTTTGGGGATTTTTCTTCACCTGCACCAACTTGCTTCTTTTCTTATGTTGTCATGTTTATGCGACTTTGTTATTGTGCAATAAATCATCTATGAAATAGACACAAGATGGTACCATATATAGACAAGTTTTCTCTTTACAAATTACAGTGTATGCACACTGCGTTAGAAAGTATTGCCATAATATCATTATGTTATATATTGATATTCCCAGGATTTAAAAATGAAGCCACAAAATGATAGAAATCGGTATGTCACACATTTAAAATATTAATTAAAAATTGATTTTTCTCACCTTTTCTTCTTTCTTTCAAATTTGATGTACTTTCTCAGTTAACAGAAGACCAATCACTGACCTTTTAGGATGTTTAACACTACTGTAGAAGAGCTGTAAAGGCTTCATGTAATCTCTCTGCATGTCTCTCAGTGCAATTCAGAGTCGTCACACTTGACACCAAGTTTAGACCTGTCCATCAGCTGGTGAGTGTTTGCAACAGTTTTTTTATTTAGGTCTCATTTATAAACAGTATTAGTGAAATGGTTTGATAATTACCTTGAAATTAACAGAATATGAGTAATATATATGGGTCAATAGTACGAACCAGAGCCCTTTAGATAAACCTACCAAGCTACTTTGAGGTTTGTTGACCCAGTGATAAATCATTTCAACACATGTGTTTCATTTTGCAACATTTTTGTCACACATTATCCTATATAATTTGAAATAACAGTGGAATCTTCACTATGCTCTTATAGAACTGTATTTTTTTGTCCAAAGTTACATACTCTTCAGGACAAGCCTTTTAAAATGTTTTTAATGTTTTAAAACATTAAATGTTTTTTCATGTTTTGTGTGTCACACGTTTGTTTATATAAATCATAAGAATAAGAGCTGAAGTCTGAGGTTTTTTTTATCTTCTTTAACTCACTTTGTGATGAGAGCGCAGTGCAAAGCAGCTTGTGCTTTAACAACTCTTTCTTTCTTTCTTTACAGTACGATATAATAGAAATTAAGGTGAGACTAATACACTTAAACACACCATTGGGTATAATAAACTAAAATTTACATTTTTTAAAGTTTGATTCTAAACAAATACTATAAAGCAAATTCCTTTAAGAAAATGATAACTCAAGCTATATTCACAAGCATTTTCTGGTGATATTAACAGCCTTTGATGTTCTTTATCAGTAGATGGATGGATGGACTTTTCAGTATAAAAGTTTTTTTTTTATAAATGTCTTTTTTTGCACTGCATAAACTCGTCCAAGACTAGCTAATAATAGCCAACAAGTGGACCAAAATATATGATGAATTTGTCAAACTACATAAAACTTGATTTAAGAAGGATGGAAGACAATATGTGTATATATATTTTTTGCAGCAATGTATGTACATTTGCCCATTATA
>NC_045735.1:4412986-4413174 GCF_008692095.1 Etheostoma spectabile
AAAAAAAAAAAAAAAAATCTATTTCAATCCATGTGTAATAAAGCAAAGTTCTAATAATTTTACTTTGTCTCCAGTTTTGCCTAAATTTGACGTAACATTAAATGCGGCTAATGAAATAAGTATTAATCAGGAAGAAATCAAGGCTGAAGTATGTGCAACGTAAGTAAAAGCCATTTTGCACATTACTC
>NC_045735.1:4413243-4413442 GCF_008692095.1 Etheostoma spectabile
CATACGGCCAGCCTGTGCCAGGTAGTGTTGACATCAAGGTGTGCCGACCTTTTAGTGCATCTTATGTTAGACCCCTTATATACAACCCTGAACAGCCATTGGGAATCGTTGAGATGCAGGTGCCTTGTTCCGAGGAAACAAAGCAGGTACAGTAAATATGGTGACAGTCTAATGAAGTAAGGTGCATAGACCTTACATA
>NC_045735.1:4413452-4413723 GCF_008692095.1 Etheostoma spectabile
TAATGTACACTGTGCACATTTAAAACAACATATCGTCATCTGTCTTGTCAGTTCAATGTACAAACTGAGGAACGTAAACGTTCATTTTTATACAATGGAGATAGCAGGGGCGGATTTAGTCATTTTGAGGCCTAAGGCAAACACAGGCACGGGGCCATCCACAACCCTTGTTCTCCCCCTTTTCAGTCCTTATTTATCTGAGAAAGACGTGGTCTCTGTATGACAGTTGATTGGCCAGAGTGATGGATCATCTTCAATCATAACTCATTGA
>NC_045735.1:4413748-4444882 GCF_008692095.1 Etheostoma spectabile
GTTCAAAACTACAGCAAATGCATACCAAATAATTAAATGGACGTGAAACATTTTTGTGTTGTTAATGAATAGAATGGATGCTTGAACCTTAGGCTGTTGTTAGCGATTGCAAGCCTAAAAAATGCCAACATCCCCACGTCCTTTTAGAGGTTGAACCTACAATCAGACGCATTTGTTGGTATAATAAGAGATTTTGTAATATCAAAAACAAAGACCTGGCAAAGTCTTCAGAGCAACTGAACAGTTAGGAAGACAAACAAAGATAAATGGTCTTATATACAGTGCAGTTATGATTACATACACCCTTATTTTGTCCCACCTATTGATGTTACCCACCCATACCTGAGTTATCTCTAAGTCATGAGTCCCCTTCTACCTGGAGCTCAGGGTTGGATATTGCAATGCAATTGGAAGAACCTAAGTTAACATTTCAAGATTCTGTTTACCACTTTTCAGCAAACCCACCTGCCTTGTGGAAAACTAAAGGCTCACTCATTGCACACTGCTTTGACTACAACAGTTTATGCAGAGGGGATGTGTTTTACGAGAACATACAGTACATGCTAAAGCATACATACTATGGGTTTCTACCACACACCATGTCAAACTGGATTGCATTTAAAATGCTCCTCAGAGTTTACATGCAAAATCAGTTCTTTGTGTACCACAATGTGAGATAGTTTAGGAATGTCAAATTGATGTGATGTAATTTCCTGATTTTGAATTGATCTAATTCAACCAGGAATTTGTTAAAAACTTAGGTTTAATAGTAACCTGGACTATAATTCTGTAAAAGTCTTACTGTAAGATTAGCGATGGTCACTAGTTCAGGACATAAGGAAATTATTGTCTTTTTATCCCAAGAGTTAAGAAAAGTTGATACCATTCTCCTACTGCCACCATGTTAAGTGTGGTGCTAGAGCCAGCAGGTGATAGCAGAGCTTAGCATATAGACTGGATATTAAGTGTGGTGTGCTCAGTCTATACCTCTCACTATCTATATACATCTATTAGCACCTCCAAAGCCAACAAATAACACAACAAAATGTAATAATGAAAATCGTGGTTTAAGGGGAAGTAATTTGCTGTAATGATTTTTAGAGAACAACACCACGGGTAGTGACTTCCTGGAGATAGGGGACCAGTGTGGTTGTAGGCAACCTGTGGAGAAAACTAACTGCACAGAAACACTGTACAGATGAAGAAACTATTGTTCACCAAGCAAAATTTACAACATGTACACACTAAGGTAAATGATATCCAATCTCTTGAATCTGATTAAGGCCGGTTCTGCTGATCGATAAGATGTTACTGAAGCAGCAGTAACCACTAAAATGTTTTGGCGTCTTCTGAATCTCACAGCTAGAAATGCACCCGCCCCAGCTGCTCTGTCCCCCTTATTTCATACTTTGTACATAATGATGCGTCTAAGTAGGTTATTTAAATACTTCATCATGATGTAGTGAGCTTACCTATAAGGAGGAAGAGAGAAAAAGAGATGTACATTGTTTCTGATCCAGCTGACATTTGACAAAAGCAAAACGTGGTACAGTCACTGAGGGAAAAAATAATGACATGTCCATCTATATGAGCAAATGACTACATGTTACACTTTCAAATGACACTTAAAATGACCATTCAATCAAAAGCTCACATCTTCATCTGACAAGATAACAAATGCATGTGCAATTCTGGCACATACAGTATTCAGCTCTGCTGTCCTAAAATAATTATATATTTTATAGTTATAGTGTGTTAATGAGCAATCCATGCTAGTTTACATTGTATTGATCCTCCCTTGTTGAGCAGCAGCAAAGTATTCTATGAGCTTGTAAAAACATTAAACCATTAAATGAGATCATGCATTAGACTTGTATTTCACTTTTATGAAACCATAACCAATTTCGAACCCTAAAGTCTTATACATGTAAATAGCCTTCAGCCTAATTAATGATCAGACAACAGTTGCTGTGTTCCAAAGGGCTCATGCACTTTCAAAAGAATATCATCAAAATACATGTGAATGTATTCCATTGTCTTACCCTGATATGCTTTTTGTTTCTTTTCTTTTCGTCAATTGCAACAGGGGATGGCAGTAATCCAATCAGTGTGATATAGTGGGCAGGGCTGGCTGGCTCATGAGGGAAGAAGCTGGAGTCGAGTCGGTGGGAGGGTTCAGATAGAAGATCGCCTTTAAAGTGCTGCTGTACTGTGCAGTACATCTTGTTTTTGTCTAAGTTTCCATGGGTCATTGTGATGTGTAAATTCTTTTCTTATTTTGCACTTTGTTACTTTGCCACTTTTGATCAACACTCTTTGGACAGACATTAAAATGTTCAGTGTCTGCAGAGTGTAGTTAAGCGTTTTTTTGGTTATTGCATTATTAAAACAGTGTTGAGAAATACAATAGTCTACAAACCATCGTAGTATATTATAGTAACAACCATCTGTATATTATGTTCATTGTACATATCTGTAAAAATTCTATTATAGTAATACCCTTGTATATTGTATTCAGTACATATCCGCTGTAAATCTTGTTCACAATACTGTTATTTATATTTATATTCATAGGAAAAATCTATCCGTAAATTCTGTTTAGAATAGTATTCATTTCTATATTTATTCAGTACTATCCATGTCCTGCACTTATGGAACCATGTACATCCTGCACTTGCTGCTATGCACTTCTGGTTAGACCTAAACTACATTCCGTTGCCTTGTACCTGTACCTGTGTAATGACAATAAATTGAATCAATCTAATCTAATCTAATCATACTGCAAAACAATTCAGATTGGAGTCATTTTAGGATATCCCATCCACAGCTTTGTTGCCAATTGACAATCCAAAGTTTCTCAAAACTTGCCATTTTCATTATCTAGTCTGGTATTTCAAGTGTGTTGTTGTTTCCCAAAGAGAACCGAGTTGAAAAACGGCAACACACAGAGGTGTGGACATCCGGCACTCAACTACGCACAGAATGTCAGGCATTATCCTGGAAATGAATATTCATTGATCCAGGCAATTTTCTGCCGCTATGGGTCTTCTCTATCAAAAAAAAAGGACTTCTGATGAAGTTGTGAGTGTGTGGGATCATGGGTTGTGTCATATACACAGAATTAGTTTTGATCTATTCTGCTACTGCTCTAATAGCAAACAACGGGTTAGTTATGATTAGGCTGATAACCCTGTGATGTGTCCAAGTTAATAAACTTTACTCTTCAGAATGGAATCAATCTGCTTTTAGAGCATAACACTTCCTCTGTTTGTGTTTTTTATGCGTATCTACCATGCTCGCCGATCTACTTACTCATTTTTATCTTGTCTCAACTGAGTCTTTTAAAACTGTGTCTAATCACAATGTCTACATAGAAGGTCAGCACTCTGGCCAGGGGCGATTCTAGGATCAGACATGTGAATGGATGCAGTGCCTTCAAAAACGTGGTCAGCAATTTTTGTTGCTTACGTTTCATTTTGGGTTCTTATCTGCACCAGGAAATTACCAACGTCTACTCGGGGACTACCAACGTTAAACTTCACAACTGTCTCTGCTCTCCCTCTGACGATTAGATAGAGTATTTGCCAAGGTGAGAGTCGGCACAACCACCTCCAATCGGCCAAAACACGTTTCTGTTAACCCTGTCCTTGACGTGGTTAGGTTGCATAGCATTGGTGACAGACACACAGGATATTAAATCTGTTTTAAGCCCTTTGAACCTGTAATTTCTTGTCCTATGCCACTAACAGACAAGTTACAAACTCTAACTTGAAGCACTACAATATTAAAAAATTAATTTTAGGACATCTGAGATGAAATTTAGGGGGCTCGAGCCCCCTAAAAAGGATCTAATATCGCCAACTCGGCCTTGGTTCATGTAACCTGCATGTGTTTTTCAGCTAACTGAATAACTGGAAATGTGGTGCACTAGTCATTAATGCATTAGGACTAATGGATTGTGTTTAATATGTTTTCATTTCCTGGATCCTCCTCTCCGAGAGAAATTAGAAAACATGCCCATGCCTGACAAATGGAAAGAGAATGCCCCAACTGTCCTTTAACAAGATTAATTTAAAAAACTCAAAAATGTGTGGCAGCAACCTGGATAACTGGAGTTTTTTTGATAATAATGCACTATTTCTATGGATAACTATTACAGCAATCCATAGGCTGCCCTTGAAATACAAAAAAACACAAAACTTTAGGTATCTTTTGGCTCTGAGCTTCTTGTCAGATTAACTACACTGTACACTTAAATATTCTTTAACCTTGCTCACAGAACAGAGGCCTGTACTACGATGCAAGTTCAACATACAGAGGATTGGTTTTTGTTATCTGCCTTCCCCTAACACCAAGAGTCTTATTTATCTAATAAATATGTTAATTGTCTGTTACGTAAAGCGGACGTGTGATTTTTAATGCATATTCAGTATAAACATAAACTTATAAACAAATTTTGTAGATAAATCAGACCCTTGTTGCCATGGAAACCCTGTAGAGTCTTTACATTGCTATTTGTTCTATTTAAGAGGTGAATCCGAGGTGAAGCAGTTAAACACCGCTTTTCTGGGCTTCTGCGGACGGGGGTTACCAATCCTGGCAGGGATAAGTATCTTGGCCGACACCTTCTTGAAAAAAATGTCAATAAGCTCTCTGCTCTCCAATACTGCCGCCAAAGCAAACCAGCAAGAATATCCTGAAATATATTTTGTTCCATAGCATTCCTGGGAAAAAAATGAATCCCTTTTAGTGGTCACACAACTCATAAGGGTGTGCTCTATGACCGATGCTGGAACATTTTTAATTTACCCAAGAAAAAGAGTGGAGAAAAAGAAGGATAATTGGATGTTTGACACAGTAAATGATAAGATAATCAACAGTCTGCTCTGATTTCAAAAGGACATAGTTAGGGTAACTCGCGCATCAGACTGCCCTATTCTATGGACTGACAGCTGACAGCACCAAAATAGAAACACAAAGAACCAACGAACAATTATCATGCGTCTTCAATTTGTTGACAGTAATCTTCAGCCTCACTGCAAGTTCTTGGGATTTTTCTCAAACCGAAACAACTGCAGAAACACTGTTTAAGTGTTGAAAGACATCTTTAGATTGAACATCTCTTTGATCGCCTTCAAGGAATATTTGATGGTGTAAATAACATGTTGGGTTGCTTTTCCGGTGTTCAGGCCCAACTGAAGGAAATATCCCCAGTCCTTGTAGTCATTGCAGCAACCACTTCCGGACATTGTGCTGCAATAAGTTGCACATGAGGTGAGCCTATTGCTGAAACTTTGTACAGGTTTTTGCAAGTGTTATCAAAGAATCTGCCAAACGCAAACAGCTCTTGAAACACTTTTTGGCTGTAATGACATCACTGTCAACCATTTTATGACTATGCCCAATGGGATGGTAGTGTCACACAAAGCAAATTCAACTCTGCTGCGCACGTACACTGTTCTCCAGTGTCGCCCGTACTGTGTACAGACACTGGAAAGCTTGAAAAACGATGCGATGTAAGAGGGGAGGCAAGGGCAAAAATTCACAACTGCACAAACAGCACTCATGGCAAAACTCTTTTCAACCTACTCTGCTGCAAAGCCCTTTTCGGCCCTGTGAAACCTCAGAGTGCAAAGTCAAGTGCTCTTGGTACCATTACTTGTATTAACCTGTTCAGGTCAGAGATGGGGGGGCTGTAATGTAGAAAAGATGAAAGTGTGTGCACCCAGAATGGGTTGAAGATGCCAGATTGAGCCCAGAGTAGGCAAGGCAGCTTTAGTTGTATAGCACATTTCACAACGGGCAAAAAAAAACCAGCTAAAAAAAAAAAAAACGATAAACACATGAATAAACAGTTAAAAATAAAAACATTAAGATACATAAAACACAAGATTAAAAGTTACAGTTCAGCATGAAAAATTAAACATTGAAGAAATGAACAGTCATTTAAAGAACAGGCACATCCAAAAGAAGGTCTTCAGCCTTGATTTAAAGAACTGAGAGTTGCAGCGGACCAACAGTTTTCTGGAGTTTTGTTCCAGATATGAGGAGCATAGAAACTGAGTGCTGCTTCCCCCGTTTGGTTCTGATTCTGGGGACGGAAAAGCAGACCTGTCCTAGATGACCTGAGAGGTCTGGGGGGGGGGGGGGGGGGGGTCATAGTGTAGTAGCAGATCAGAAATGTTTTTGGTCCTAAACCATTGAGTGTTTTATAAACTAGCAAAAGTCTTTGAAATCAATTCTTGATGCACAGGAAGCCAGTGTAAAGACTCAGAATCTGGGGGTATGTGATCCACTCTCTTGGTCTTAGTGAGGACCCAGCACAGCGTTTTAAGCATGCAGCTGTCTGATTATTTTTAGGGAGACCTGTAAAGACACTGTTACAGTAGTCAAGTCTACTGAAGATGAAAGCATGGCAAGTTTTCCAAATCTGTTGACACATAGTCCTTTAACCCTTGATATATCCTTAAGGTGATAGTAGGCTGACTTGTTATTGTCTTAAGGGCTGTTAAAATTCAGATCAAGTCCATGACTACACCAAGATTTCTGGCTTTGTCTGTTGTTTTTAACATTGTTGTTTGAAGCTGAGCCAGACTTTATCGTTTCTCTTTTGCTCCAAAAACAACCACCGCTGTTTTCCTTCTTTTAATTTCAGAAGTTCTGGCACATCCAGCTGTTAATTTGTGTCGATGCCTTGGTCAGTTTTTGTAATTGGACATAGTCCCCTGGCGATAAGATTATGTAAATTTGTGTGTCGTCGCATAACTATGGTAATTTATTTCGTGTTTTCCATATTGAGACAGTGGAACATGTAAGGTTAAACAGAAGAGGCCCCAGAATGACCCTTGGGGAACGCCGCACGTCATATTTGTATGTTCAGATGTATGATTACCTATAGACACAAGTAATCCTATTCGTAGTGGATTCAAACCAGTTAGTGCGAGCCAGAAAGTCTAACCCATTTTTCAATCGGTCAGTAAGATTCATGGTCAACCGTATCAAATGCAGCACTAAGATCAAGTAATACTAAGACTGAAATTTGAGCCTGTGGTCAGAACCCGACTGAAATGTATCAAAACTGTTGATTAGTCAAGAAATGTTTGAGTTGTTGAAAAAACGCTTTTTCAATTATTTTACTTAAAAACGGAAGGTTTGATATTGGCCATAGTTGCTCATTAGCGACGTGTCTAGGTGTTTGTTTTTAGAGAGGCTTGATTACTGCAGTTGATCACTGGAATCAGAATTGTTCAAATCCAAACAATGCCCAACCCTGCCTTTATGGAATATGGAAAAATCCAAATAAGCAAAAGATCACGTTGGAATAAATAAAGGTTGTTTGAAAACAGAGAAATAGAGACATTGAAAATGATGTCACTATTTCAATAATGACAATTAAAAATAGAGACATTTGTTATGTTCTGCACATGGTAGGCACTCTAATGACTTGTTTTCGTTTTTCTCTCTAGACAGCACTCAAATTAACAAACAACAGAGCTACGTGTTGGAATTGACCGGAATTCTTCTTTAATCAGAGTTAAACCTGCATGCCCTTCTGTTCTAACTCTGCTGTCAGCTCTTAGCAGCTTCTGAACCTTATATTTACTGATGTACTACTGTGCTGTATACGTGTGTTTAGAAGTTACAGCATGTGCTATTGTCTAAGATTAAAAATTAAAACAGCTAAATTCTAAGGAGATGTCTCATCTAAAGTTCTCCACTGTTCACACAGTTTGAAATATTATAAAACTTCCATAATGTCACTTAAGTGAAGACAACCCATGCAAATCACAATATATGAAGTACAAAAATGTCAAGCTACAGTTGCAGAACATTGAGGAGACAAAAAAAGGACATTTATGGGGTCTTCAAGAACGACAGGCCTGTAGAGAGTCTAAAAGCAATTCAAATATAAAAATACAGGCTGTACTGATGAGAATGTCTTTTTGTAACGTCCCATCAGGCCTTTGAGGCCATGTTAAAATGTTCTGGCTGACATTTTTCTGATGACAATAGCTTACATCTGGGCATGGAAACACAAACAATTTTAACAAAAAACTCAAAAATTCAAAACATGCATTTGCCGTTTTCCAGCGCTGCAACACGTGTCTTTTGGTTTAAATGAAATATCTGAATCCTAAAATTAAAATACCTACCTAACTAACAATATCCAAATACTAGGGTTCAGCTGTAGGCCTATGAGCAAATGGAAGAGTTTCAAAATGTTGCATTCTTTTCAATACTTAAGTTATCTTGGATCTAAGTTCCAAGCACTTAGATCCCTATGTGAAGCACAAGGCTTATCAACTCAATAAACTGAGCCAGAGTTTTCACAATCTAGCCATCACACGTTCACAGGTGTTTCAGTATATGACTGGACTTAATTTAGTGTTTATTTTTTATTATTTCTTTTTAACATTATAGACATTGGATTTTATTGCACTTTTGCACTTTAAATCTTAAATGGGTTGCTGTAAAACTGAATTGCCCCTTGGGGAATAATAAAGTCATCTCAATCTGAATCGTAATCAACTGGCTTCTTTAATAGTTTAAAAAAAAGCTGAAAACTTGACAAAACCAGTTCCAGGAAGCTGACGCCCCCTTTGTCCCTGAGGGAGAGTGTTGAAAAGACACTCTGTTGGTTTTAATAGTTGATTCTATCCCCACAAGAAGAGAAGAGAAGAAATAGAGCTCCCATTGCCATACGTCATCTTTTTTATTGAAGGCCTACATGGTTTCAGTTGTGCTTCTTGTGATGGCTGATTGTTGTTTTTCATGACTGTCACTGCCATATTACGTATAATGTATCACTCCATTTTATGTACAGATGACAGATATTATTTATGCACATACATTTAAAGTGTTAAAAGTTAAGCCCAACGCTGACAGTTTTACTGACCTTGTTGCTATCCTGTTATAGCTCTAGCTGCTTTTATTCTCTCATCACCGTTTCTGCTTGAAAAGCATAGAATCATGGAAAGAAGCCTTTTTTGCATATACATTTTACAAGGGAAATAGTTTAGTGTGTATTCAACGATAATACAATCTTCACAATCTGAGTGCTGTTCTGTTTGTGTAGGGTTTCTCTCTGGTGCTCTTTAGTTTGGGGATCGTATAGTTTAAAATTGAAAGAATCCAAGCCCCTCAAGGGTTTTAAGAAGTCTTTTTTTTTTGTCCTTTATTGAATGTTGTGTTGTTATTTCTTGTTGATGTAAAGCACTTTGGACACTGTTGGTTGCTGTAAAGTGCTATATAAATAATGTTGATTGTTGATTCAATATCTTCTTGACTATTGTGTCAGCCTTGGCATGTTTGAACGATCAGCACTTTTGTTCTCTACTGTGTTGTAACCATGGCCAGTTTGGACTTTTCAGTTCACAAATGTGTATTTACTGGAAATGTATCTACTTTGACCCTAGTAATCGTTAAGCTGTTTGCATGACAAAAGAAACACACCACGCTGGGTAAAGGCAATGTTGCAGACTTAACCTACTGTAAGACTGACATGTTCAACTGATTTAAAAAAGTTAGCTGAAGCAAAACACCGAACAAATGCTTAAAGGTGCAATGTGCAAAATATGGCCATTTTTTTAAATTTTAAAACATAAAAAGTCGGGTTTCAGCAACCAGGTCTTCGTTATCACCATAATAATCTGTACAAGGATTGGTAATCCGCAGTCTCATGTCACCAGTTTGTTGACAAGAGTGGCCGTTGGCCGAGACAGTAGGTGTCTGTGGGCACTTTTTATGGAAAGAGTCCACTGTGGTGTTTTTTTTTGACAGCAGGGATCACCCTGCTTCCCAGCATGGATGATTGTTGCGCGTAGCAAGCTATCAATTAATTTACGACCACTGACAAGCAAAGATTACGGCACACACTCAGAAAACGGAAATGTTGTGCACCTGATTGGAAAACGCTTCATGTGGGGTGGTCGGCTCAATATCAAAACAGAAATGTTTTTATATGATAGTTTTATGGAAAAAAATAGGCTATGCAGATGCTGAATCTATCCTTATTTTAGATCAACAATGGTCCACTTAAAATTTTTTGTGATTTTCGGAGGCGTTGAGTTGGACGCCCTGATTGCATAAAGTAGCCTGGACAACAACTATGCAAATGAGAGCGTTCAGTTGATGCACTGCTTCTGGAATTAACTGCGACACTACCAGAATGCTTTGCTGCTCACATACTGTGGAAGTGACGCTTGCCAGTGGACACGTACCGTTAGCCAGCCAGGATCCCAGCTTGCGTCACATCTGCTTCCTTACATGGCTGCTGGGGCCCCCTCTGAAACAATCTAAATTTAAGCCTTAAAGTCTTGGTTATTTTTAGGTAAATAAGTAAATCATTTTAAACAGGTCTTATTGACTACGGCCATGCAACATGCCTCTAATCGCTCTTTTTTTCCGTGTGTTGTTTTTGTCGCTAGTCCAAATATGTTGTTACTACGACTACAAATGACACCAACATGCAACTTCTAGACATAAAATGTATTTTATTCTTCAGCTATTGGGAAGTTCAAGTTTTACGATACTTGGCTTGAAAAAAAACAGAATTCGGGTATAGTTGATGTTGTGATAAAGGTCTTAATTCTTAAATATGTTCATAACGGTCTTAAAGGTCTTAAAAGTCTCATTTTAGTTGGTAAAACTCTGGCCAGGCTGGTGTTTGTGCAGGTGGAACGCACAATGCGTCTTTTTTTTTTTTTTTAATTTATTTGCATATTCTAAAACTATCTAAAGTACAACAAACTGATTCAGTATAAAAAACATCTTTTTCATTTACATTATTACAGTTAGATAAACTATCTGGATCATTGCCTAATTAAGTTGTAAAAAAATTGTAGTTAGCATAACACACCATAGCAGGAAGTCTATCATGATGAATAGGTTACTTTAAAACAAATAGAGGGGATGGGGACAGTGTGTTTGTGGGGTGGGATTCTTTATCAGAGACTATTAAACAGATGCGGACTCAAGATCATCTCATCAGTCATGGGTCGTCCCGGGATTCAGATGTGGACATGGGAGACTGTGGTCTTCTGAGCTGGGATGTGCGTGGGCCAAGCGGTGTCAGGACCGTAAGTTACCTCTACACTTAAAAAAGAGTAATGCCTTGTGTTAAATGAATTGATCATGGGAAGGATTTTATACTGCATAATCTTCTGGGTTGGGTTGTCTCCATGTCAGATCCAGTGAGATATCTACTGTATGTGTGCTGGTCTGTAGGCAGTACATGGTAGCCATTCCTGCAGTTCTTGAATCTGGAGCGAGACCAAATTACTGTGCGAGTCTCCTGCAGCCCAACGAGACTCTGAAATGAGAGTCACTCTGATGTCCTGAAGAGAATACACCCCTTCTGAAGGAGATGTGCAGTAAAGAATGTCATGCTGCATTAATTTAGTCAGTAAGGTTCCTAATTTGATTCATGTTACATTTCTATAAAATGTGTAGAAGAAACTGAGTTGAAAAACATGATAGGATTTCATAACATACAGAACCACATATAGATTTGTAAAAGAAGCCCACAATAAAATAAGTTGTAAATTGACAACTCCTGTTGTTAGCATTTGGGATTTTAGGATTTTCGAAATCAAATAGAACAGATCGAGTTAAATATTCATAAATCAAATCATTTTTAATGGGATGTATGACTCTCTTGGTGTCATATAAATATATTCTGTCACAGGTTCTTTAGTGCAGGATGAAGTGGGGCAAACTTGGAGGTGGTGGTACGGAGGCGACACATTCTACTCTAGAGAAGTCAGAAAAGTTAAGATCAAAGTCTATAAACAATGACATTCATCCAACAGATAACCAATCTACCTCCCAGGACAAACAGGTAATTTGGTCTGATGGTTTTTACTGATTTATGTTGTTACCTTATATTTGCTTTTTTAATCTACGTATGGTGCTTGGTTACTCATATAGACTTCTTGACCTTTGTATTGCCATAATACTAATTGAGGTTGAATTCCTTCCATAACCCTATAGGGTTTTTTGGGGATTTTTTCTTCACCTGCACAACTTGCTTCTTTCTTATGGTTGTCAGGTTATGCGCTTTGTGTTATTGTGCAAATAAATCATCTATGACATAGTACACAAGATGGTACCATATATAGACAGTTTTCTCTTTACAAATTACAGTGTATGCAGCACTGCGTAACAGTATTGCCATAATATCATTATGTTATATATTGATATTCCCAGGATTTAAAATACGCCACAAAATGATAGAAATCGGTATGTCACACATTTAAAATATTTTTAAAAATTGATTTTTCTCACTTTTCTTCTTTTCTTCAAATTTGATGTACTTTCCTTAACAGAAGACCAATCACTGACCTTTTAGGATGTTTAACACACTGAGTCAGAGCTGTAAAGGCTTCATGTAATCTCTCTGCAGTGTCTTCAGTGCAATTCAGAGTCGTCACACTTGACACAAGTTTAAACCGTCCATCAGCTGGTGAGTGTTTGAACAGTCTTTTTTATTAGGTCTCATTTATAAACAGTATTAGTGAAATGGTTTGATAATTACCTTGAAATTAACAGATTTGAGTATATATGTGGTCAATAATACGAACCAGAGCCCCTTTAGATAAACCTACCAAGCTACTTTGAAGGTTGTTGACCCAGTGATAATCCATTTCAACACATGTGTTTCATTTTGCAACATTTTTGTCACACATATCCTTATAATTTGAAATAACAGTGGAATCTTCACTATAGCTTCTTATAGAACTGTATTTTTTTGCCAAAGTTACATACTCTTCAGGACAAGCCTTTAAATGTTTTAATGTTTTAAAACATTAAATGTTTTTTCATGTTTTGTGTGTCACCCGTTTGTTTTTATATAAAATCATAAGTATCAAGAGCTGAAGTCTGAGTTTATATCTTTAACTCACTGTGTGATGAGCGCAGTGCAAAGCAGCTTGTGCTTTAACAACTCTTTCTTTCTTTCTTTACAGTACGATATATAGAAATTAAGGTGAGACTAATACACTTAAACACACCATTGGGTATAATAAACTAAATTACATTTTTAAAGTTTGATTCTAACAAATCTATAAAGCAAATTCCTTTAAGAAAATGATACCTCAAGCTATATTCAAAGCATTTTCTGGTGATATAACAGCCTTTGATGTTCTTTATCAGTAGATGGATGGATGGACTTTTCAGTATAAAAGTTTTTTTTTTTATAAATTTCTTTTTTTGTCACTGCATAAACTCGTCCAAGACTAGCTAATAATAGCCACAAGTGGACCAAAATATATGATGAATTTGTCAAACTACATAAAAACTTGATTTAAGAAGGATGGAAGACAATATGTGTATATATATTTTTTGCAGCAATGTATGTACATTTGCCCATTATACAGATCAATGTCTGTAACTGGGCACTGATATTAGCCTGCAAGTACATTCATCAGGATCTAATTGAGAGTAATTTCAAGATGCTTCATGTTTTCATGCTGTTTTTTTCCATTGAGAGTCAAGAAGTCCAACTTTTTACACCAAACCATGGCCCAGTTTTATCTGCCATCTTGTAGAAGGAGATGAAGAAATGCCGCTCTTCCTGTATTCACGAGTTTCCTGTTGTCACATGTTCTTCTTTACTTCACTTAACAGGATTCTACCAGCAACAGGATTGGACAGTGGCTGAATGAAACATCCAATAGTAAGATATTGCAGCTTTCTTACGCCTTGAACTCTGAGGCCCGTGAAGGAGCCTACCAAGTTACTGTGTCGATTGGGTCGGATAAAATACAACACAGCTTCAAGGTGGAAAAATACGGTAAGTTAAAAAAAAAAAAAAAAAATCTATTTCAATCCATGTGTAATAAAGCAAAGTTCTAATAATTTTACTTTGTCTCCAGTTTTGCCTAAATTGCGTAACATTAAATGCGGCTAATGAAATAAGTATTAATCAGGAAGAAATCAAGGCTGAATATGTGCAACGTAAGTAAAGCCATTTTGCACATTACTCTTAAATAATCTAAAACTAGATTAGGGAAGGGTTATTTTCAATGTTTTTTTCTTTATCTATTAGGTATACATACGGCCAGCCTGTGCCAGGTAGTGTTGACATCAGGTGTGCGACCTTTTAGTGCATCTTATGTTAGACCCCTATATACAACCCTGAACAGCCATTGGGAATCGTTGAGATGCAGGTGCCTTGTTCGAGGAAACAAAGCAGGTACAGTAAATATGGTGACAGTCTAATGAAGTAAGGGCATAGACCTTACATATCCTCCTACTAATGTACACTGTTGCACATTAAACACAACATATCGTCATCTGTCTTGTCATTCAATGTACAAACTGAGGAACGTAAACGTTCATTTTTATACAATGGAGATAGCAGGGGCGGATTAGTCATTTTGAGGCCTAAGGCAAACACAGGCACGGGGCCATCCACAACCCTTGTTCTCCCCTTTTCAGTCCTTATTTATCTGAGAAAGACGTGGTCTCGTATGACAGTTGATTGGCCAGAGTTGATGCATATCTTCAATCATAACTCTGATGGGTGACTGCTACTCACGGGGTCTAGTTGCTGAGTATTATGTGTGTCACCATCTTCGTCATTGCCATCATCATGGACAGTGAAAGCAGCAGTTCGATAATTACTTTGGTAACTCCAGATTCTATGATATATATACAGTAAATGCGGACGTAGTTAAGGCCCGTGCTGGACGCAAGGGCGGGAAAGAAAATCTTCACGACTGCGCATGCGCGAAGGGATAAACCCAATAGCGTAGCCTTAGAGGGCGAAGCCTATACGAAATAGAACCGTAACCATCTCCATTAAAAGGATCCTGTAAGGTTGTCTTGTATGTAGCCCCCGCATCACTAGAACATCCTGGGCTGAGACTGCCGGTGGGTAGCTCCTCTTCATCCGTGTTAGCATTACTAGCGCAAGCACCGGCTTCTTGCTGCTCTTCAGTAACACATTAATTGGTGAAAAGTAAGACAACAAATCATAACCAAAGTTTATGAGGCGTTTTAGGGGGCCCTTGGTAGCTTGGGGCCCAAGGCAATTGTCTACCTTTGCCTAATGGTAAGTCCGCCTCTGGGAGATAGTAGTTAGATATAAAGATTTGACAGTTAAAATCTTATTCTATTGTGCTTTCTAGACGGACAAGAGAGGCTGTGCCACTTTTGTCTTCACAATGTCAACTTTCACAAAAATTGCGCAACAGGCGCTACGAGATGTACTGCAACTCACTGCAAACATGAAAGAGGAGGGCACAGGCAAGTCATACAATTTATTGTATTTATAGTTTAAAAAGAATTAGTAGGCCTATAATGACAAAATGACTATGCCATGTATTGAAACAATATGGCAAACACATCGTTGTAACATGAAGGCGTCTTGTACAGGTATTACACGCTCACAAGAGAAGACTACAGTGATTTCATACGTTGTTGGAAAGTTGTCTTTCACTGACACTCCCAAGATTTATAACAAAGGATCAGATGTGGAAGGAAAAGTAAGGTTCAAAACTACAGCAAATGCATACCAAATAAATTAAATGGACGTGAAACATTTTGTGTGTTGTTAATGAATAGAATGGATGCTTGAACCTTAGGCTGTTGTTAGCGATGCAAGCCTTAAAAAATGCCAAATCCCCACGTCCTTGTAGAGGTTGAACCTACAATCAGACGCATTTGTTGGTATAAATAAGAGATTTTGTAATATCAAAAAACAAAGACCTGCAAAGTCTTCAGAGCAACTGAACAGTTAGGAAGACAAACAAAGATAAATGGTCTTATATACAGTGCAGTTATGATTACATACACCCTTATTTGTCCCACCTATTGATGTTACCCACCCATACCTGAGTTATCTCTAAGTCATGAGTCCCCTTCTACCTGGAGCTCAGGGTTGGATATTGCAATGCAATTGGAAAGAACCTAAGTTAACATTTCAAGATTCTGTTTACCATTTTCAGCAAACCCACTGCCTTGTGGACAAACTAAAGGCTCACTCATTGCACATGCTTTGACTACAACAGTTTATGCAGAGGGGATGTGTTTTACGAGAACATACAGTACATGCTAAAGCATACATACTAGGGGTTTCTACCACAACCATGTCAAACTGGATTGCATTTAAAATGCTCCTCAGAGTTTTACATGCAAAATCAGTTCTTTGGTACCACAATGTGAGATAGTTAGGAATGTCAAATTGATGTGAATGATAATTTCCTGATTTTTGAATTGATCTAATTCAACCAGGAATTTGTTAAAAACTTAGGTTTTAATAGTAAGCCTGGACTATAATTCTGTAAAAGTCTTACTGTAAGATTAGCGATGGTCACTAGTTCAGGACATAAGGAAATTATTTCTTTTTATCCAAGAGTTGAAGAAAAGGTTATACCATTCTCCTAGCTGCCACCATGTTAAGTGTGGTGCTAGAGCCAGCAGGTGATGACAGAGCTTAGCATATAGACTGGATATTAAGTGTGGTGTGCTCAGTCTATACCTCTCACTATTATATACATCTATTAGCACCTCCAAAGCCAACAAATAACACAAACAAAATGTATAATGAAAATCCGTGGTTAAGGGGAAGTAATTGCTGTAATATTTTTAGAGAACAAACACCACGGGTAGTGACTTCCTGGAGATAGGGGACCAGTGTGGTTGTTAGGCAACCTGTGAGAAAACTACTGCACAGAAACACTGTACAGATGAAGAAAACTATTGTTCACCAAGCAAAATTTACAACATGTAACACACTAAGGTAATGATGAATCCAATCTCTTGAATCTGATTAAGGCCGGTTCTGCTGATCGATAAGATTGTTACTGAAGCAGCAGTAACCACTAAAATGTTTTGGCGTCTTCTGAATCTCACGCTAGAAATGCACCCGCCCACAGCTGCTCATGTCCCCTTATTTCATACTTTGTACATAATGATGCGTCTAAGCTAGGTTATTAAATACTCATCATGATGTAGTGAGCTTACCTATAAGGAGGAAGAGAGAGAACAAGAGATGTACATTGTTTCTGATCCAGCGACATTGACAAAAGCAAAACGTGGTACAGTCACTGAGGGAAAAAATAAATGACATGTCCATCTATATGAGCAAATGACTACATGTTACACTTTCAAATGACACTTAAAATGACCATTCAATCAAAAGCTCACATCTTCATCTGACAAGATAACAAATGCATGTGCAATTCTGGCACATACAGTATTCAGCTTTGGCTGTCCTAAAATAATTATATATTTTATAGTTATAGTGTGTTATGAGCAATCCATGCTAGTTTACATTGTATTGATCTCCCTTGTTGAGCAGCAGCAAAGTATTTCTTATGAGCTTGTAAAAACATTAAACCATTAAATGAGATCATGCATTAGACTTGTATTTCACTTTTATGAAAACCATAACCAATTTCGAACCCTAAAGTCATGATACATGTAAATAGCCTTCAGCCTAATTAATGATCAGACAACAGTTGCTGTGTTCCAAAGGGCTCATGCACTTTCAAAAGAATACAGTCAAAAATACATGTAATGTATTCCATTGTCTTACCCTTGATATGCTTTTTGTTTCTTTTCTTTTCCGTCAATTGCAAAGGGGATGGCAGTAATCCAATCAGTGTGATATAGTGGGCAGGGTGGCTGGCTCATGAGGGAAGAAGCTGGAGTCGAGTCGGTGGGAGGGTTCAGATAGAAGATCGCCTTTAAAGTGCTGCTGTACTGTGCAGTACATCTTGTTTTTGTCTAAGTTTTCATGGGGTCATTGTGATGTATAAATTCTTTTCTTATTTTTGCACTTTGTTACTTTAGCCACTTTTGATCAACACTCTTTGGACAGACATAAAATGTTCAGTGTCTGCAGAGTGTAGTTAAAGCGTTTTTTTGGTTATTGCATTATTAAAACAGTGTTGAGAAATACAATAGTCTACATAACCATCGTAGTATATTATAGTAACAACCATCTGTATATTATGTTCATTGTACATATCTGTAAAAATTCTATTATAGTAATCCCTTGTATATTGTATTCAGTTACATATCCGCTGTAAATCTTGTGCACAATACTGGTTATTTATATCATATTCATAGGAAAAATCTATCCGTAAATTCTGTTTAATAGTATTCATTTCTATATTTATTCAGTACTATCCATGTCCTGCACTTATGGAACCATGTACATCCTGCACTTGCTGCTATGCACTTCTGGTTAGACCTAAACTACATTCCGTTTGCCTTGTACCTGTACCTGTGTAATGACAATAAATTGAATCTAATCTAATCTAATCTAATCATACTGCAAAACAATTCAGATGGAGTCATTTTAGGATATCCCATCCACAGCTTGTTGCCAGATTGACAATCCAAAGTTTCTCAAAACTTGCCATTTCATTATCTAGCTCTGGTATTTCAAGTGTGTTGTTGTTTCCAAAGAGAACCGAGTTGAAAAACGGCAACACACCAGAGGTGTGGACATCACGGCACTCAACTACGCACAGATGTCAGGCATTATCCTGGAAATGAATATTCATTGATCCAGGCAATTTTCTGCCGCTATGGGTCTATCTCTATCAAAAAAAAAGGACTTCTGATGAAGTTGTGAGTTGTGTGGGATCATGGGTTGTTGTCATATACACAGAATTAGTTTTGATCTATTCTGCTACGCTCTAATAGCAAACAACGGGTTAGTTATGATTAGGCTGATAACCTGTGATGTGTCAAGTTATAAAACTTACTCTTCAGAATGGAATCAATCTGCTTTTAGAGCATAACACTTCCTCTGTTTGTTTTTTTATGCTATCTACCATGCTCGCCGATCTACTACTCATTTTTATCTTGTCTCAACTGAGTCTTTTAAAACTGTGTCTAAAGTCACAATGTCTACATAGAAGGTCAGCACTCTGGCCAGGGGCGATTCTAGGATCAGACATGTGAATGGATGCAGTGCCTTGCAAAAACGTGGTCAGCAATTTTTGTTGTTACGTTTCATTTTGGGTTCTTATCTGCACAGGAAATTACCAACGTTCTACTCGGGGACTACCAACGTTAAACTTCACAACTGTCTCTGCTCTCCCTCTGACCGATTAGTAGAGTATTTGCCAAAGGTGAGAGTCGGCACAACCACCTCCAATCGGCCAAAACTACGTTTCTGTTAACCCTGTCCTTGACGTGGTTAGGTGCATAGCATTGGTGACAGACACAAGGATATTAAATCTGTTTTAAGCCCTTTGAACCTGTAATTTCTTGTCCTATGCCACTAACAGACAAGTACAAACTCTAACTTGAGCACTACAATATTAAAAAAATTAATTTTAGGACATCTGAGAGAAATTTGGGGGCTCGAGCCCCCTAAAAAGGATCTAATATCGCCAACTCGGCCGTTGGTTCATGTAACCTGCATGTGTTTTTCAGCTAACTGAATAACGGAATGAGTGGTGCACTAGTCATTAATGCATTAGGACTAATGGATATGTGTTTAATATGTTTTCATTTCCTGGATCCTCTCTCCAGAGAGAAATTAGAAAACTGCCCATGCCTGACAAATGAAAGAGAATGCCCCAACTGTCCTTTAACAAGATTAATTTAAAAAAACTCAAAAATGTTGTGGCCAGCAACCTGGAGATAACTGGAGTTTTTTGATAATAATGCACTATTCTATGGATAACTATACAAGCAATCATAAGGCTGCCCTTGAAATACAAAAAAACACAAAACTTTAGGTATTTTTGGCTCCTGAGCTTCTTGTCAGATTAACTAACTGTACACTTAAAATATTCTTTAACCTGCTCACAGAAACAGAGGCCTGTACTACGATGCAAGTTCAACATACAGAGGATATGGTTTTTTTATCTGCCTTCCCCTAACACCAAGAGTCTTATTTATCTAATAAATATGTTAATTTGTCTGTTACAGTAAAGCGGACGTGTGAATTTTTAATGCATATTCAGTATTAAACATAAACTTATAAACAAATTTTGTAGATAAATCAGACCCTTGTTGCCATGGAAACCCTGTAGAGTCTTACATTGCTATTTGTTCATTTAAGAGGTGAATCGAGGTGAAGCAGTTAAACACGCTTTTTCTGGGCTTCTGCGGACGGGGGTTACCAATCCTGGCAGGGATAAGTATCTTGGCCTGACACTGTCTTGAAAAAAAATGTCAATAAGCTCTCTGCTCTCCAATACTGCCGCCAAAGCAAACCAAGCAAGAATATCCTGAAGAAATTTTGTTCCATAGCATTCCTGGGGAAAAAAATGAATCCCTTTTAGTGGTCACACAACTCATAAGGGTGTGCTCTAGGACCTGATGCTGGAACGATTTTTAATTTACCCAAGAAAAAGAGTGGAGAAAAGAAGGATAATTGGATGTTTGACACAGTAAATGATAAGATAATCAACAGTCTGCTCTGATTTCAAAAGGACATAGTAGGGTAACCGCGCATCAGACTGCCCTATCTATGGACTGACAGCTGACAGCACCATAAATAGAAACACAACGACCACGAAACAATTATCATGCGTCTTCAATTTGTTGACATAATCTTCAGCCTCACTGCAAGTTCTTGGGATTTTTTCTCAAACCGAAACAACTGCAGAAACATGTTTAAGTGTTGAAAGACATCTTTGACGATTGAACATCTCTTTGGATCGCCTTCAAGGAGATTATTTTGATGGTGTAAATAACATGTTGGGTGCTTTTCCGGTGTTCAGGCCCAACTGAAGGAAATATGCCCCAGTCTTGTAGTCATTGCAGCAACCACTTCCGGACATTGTGCTGCAATAAGTTGCACATAGGTGAGCCTAGTGCTGAAACTTTGTACAGGTTTTGCAAGTGTTATCAAAGAATCTGCCAAACGCAAACAGCTCTTGAAACACTTTTTGGCTGTAATGACATCACTGTCAACCTTTTATGACTATGCCCAATGGGAGGTAGTGCAACACAAAGCAAATTCAACTCTGCTGCGCAACGTACACTGTTCTCCAGTGTCGCCCGTACTGTGTACAGACACTGGAAAGCTTGAAAAACGATGCGATGTAAGAGGGGAGGCAAGGGCAAAAAATTCACAACTGCACAAACAGCACTCATGGCAAAACTCTTTTCAACCTACTCTGCTGCAAAGCCCTTTTCGGCCCTGTGAAACCTCAGAGTGCAAAGTCAAGTGCTCTTGGTACCATTACTTGTATTAACCTGTTCAGGTCAGAGATGGGGTGGGCTGTAATGGTAGAAAAGATGAAAGTGTGTGCTACCCAGAATGGGTTGAAGATGCCAGATGTGAGCCCAGAGTAGGCAAGGCAGCTTTAGTTGTATAGCACATTTCAGCAACGGGCAAAAAAAAACCAGCTAAAAAAAAAAAAAACGATAAAAACACATGGAATAAACAGTTAAAAATAAAAACATTAAGATACATAAAACACAAGATTAAAAGTTACAGTTCAGCATAAGAAATTAAACATTGAAGAAATGAACAGTCATTTAAAGAACAGGCACATCCAAAAGAAGGTCTTCAGCCTTGATTTAAAGAACTGAGAGTGCAGCGGACCAACAGTTTTCTGGGAGTTTTGTTCCAGATATGAGGAGCATAGAAACTGAGTGCTGCTTCCCCCTGTTTGGTTCTGATTCTGGGGACGGAAAAGCAGACCTGTCCTAGATGACCTGAGAGGTCTGGGGGGGGGGGGGGGGGGGGTCATAGTGTAGTAGCAGATCAGAAATGTTTTTGGCCTAAACCATTGAGTGTTTTATAAACTAGCAAAAGTCTTTGAAATCATTTTGATGCACAGGAACCAGTGTAAAGACTCAGACAGGGTCGTGGAGGGGATGTGATCCACTCTCTTGGTCTTAGTGAGGACCCAGCACAGCGTTTTAAGCATTGCAGCTGTCTGATTGTATTGTTTAGGGAGACCGTAAAGACACTGTTACAGTAGTCAAGTATACTGAAGATGAAAGCATGGGACAGTTTTCCAAATCTGTTGACACATAGTCCTTTAACCCTTGATATATCCTTAAGGTGATAGTAGGCTGACTTGTTATTGTCTTAAGGGCTGTTAAAATTCAGATCAAGTCCATGACTACACCACAGATTTCTGGCTTTGTCTGTGTTTTTAACATGTTGTTTGAAGCTGAGCGCAGACTTTAATCGTTTCTCTTTTGCTCCAAAAACAACCACCTGGCTGTTTTCCTTCTTTTAATTTCAGAAGTTCTGGCACATCCAGCTGTTAATTTGTGTCGATGCCTTGGTCAGTTTTTGTAATTGGACGATAGTCCCCTGGCGATAAGATTATGTAAATTTGTGTGTCGTCGCATAAATGGTAATTTATTTCGTGTTTTCCATATTGGACAGTGGAAGCATGTAGGTTAAACAGAAGAGGCCCCAGAATGACCCTTGGGGAACGCCGCACGTCATATTTGTAGTTCAGATGTATGATTACCTATAGACACAAAGTAATCCCTATTCTGTAGGTGGATTCAAACCAGTTAGTGCTGAGCCAGAAAGTCTAACCCATTTTTCAATCGGTCAGTAAGATTCATGGTCAACCGTATCAAATGCAGCACTAAGATCAAGTAATACTAAGACTGAAAATTTGATCGCCTGTGGTCAGAACCCGATGAAATGTATCCAAAACTGTTGATTAGTGCAAGAAATGGTTTGAGTTGTTGAAAAAAACGCTTTGTTCAATTATTTTACTTAAAAACGGAAGGTTTGATATTGGCCATAGTTGCTCTTAGCGACGTGCTAGGTGTTTGTTTTTAGAGAGCTTGATTACTGCAGTTGATCACTGGAATCAGAATTGTTCAAATCCAAACAATGCCCAACCCTGCTTTATGGAATATGAAAAATCCAATAAGCAAAAGATCACGTTGGAATAAATAAAGGTTGTTTGAAAACAGAGAAATAGAGACATTGAAAATAGATGTCCTATTTCAATAATGAACAATTACAAAATAGAGACATTGTTATGTTCTGCACATGGTAGGCAATCTTAAGACATTGTTTTCGTTTTTCTCTCTAGACAGCACTCAAATAACAAACAACAGAGCTACGTGTTGGAATTGACCGGAATTCTCTTTAATCAGAGTTAAACTGCATGCCCTTCTGTTCTAACTCTGCTGTCAGCTCTTAGCAGCTTCTGAACCTTATATTTTACTGATGTACTACTGTGCTGTATACGTGTTTTAGAAGTTACAGCATGTGCTATTGTCTAAGATTAAAAAATTAAAACAAGCTAAATTCTAAGGAGATGTTCATCTAAAGTTCTCCACTGTTCACACAGTTGAAATATTATAAACTTCCATAATGTCACTTAAGTGAAGACAACCCATGCAAATCACAATATATGAAGTAACCAAAAATGCAAGCTACAGTTGCAGAACATTGAGGAGACAAAAAAAAGGACATTTATGGGGTCTTCAAGAACGACAGGCCTGTAGAGAGTCTAAAAGCAATTCAAATATAAAAATACAGGCTGTACTGATGAGAATGTCTTTTTGTAACGTCCATCAGGCCTTTGAGGCATGTTTAAAATTTCTGGCTGAACATTTTTCTGATGACAATAGCTTACATCTGGGCATGGAAAACACAAACAATTTAACAAAAAACTCAAAAATTCAAAAACATGCATTTGCCGTTTTCCAGCGCTGCAACACGTGTCTTTTGGTTTAAATGAAATTCTGAATCCTAAAATTAAAATACCTACCTAACTAACAAATATCCAAAACTAGGGTTCAGCTGTAGGCCTATGAGCAAATGGAAGAGTTTCAAAATGTTGCATTCTTTTCAATACTTAAGTTATCTTGGATCTAAGTTCTCAAGCACTTAGATCCCTATGTGAAGCACAAGGCTTATCAACTCAATAAACTGAGCCAGAGTTTTCACAATCTAGCCATCACACGTTCACAGGTGTTTCAGTATATGACTGGACTTAATTTGTGTTTATTTTGTTATTATTTCTTTTTAACATTATAGACATTGGATTTATTGCACTTTTGCACTTTAAATCTTAATGGGTTGGCTGTAAAACTGAATTGCCCTTGGGGGAATAATAAAGTCATCTCAATCTGAATCGTAACTCAACTGGCTTCTTTAATAGTTTATAAAAAAAAGCTGAAAACTTGACAAAACACAGTTCCAGGAAGCTGACGCCCCCTTTGTCCTGAGGGAGAGTGTTGAAAAGACACTCTGTTGGTTTTAATAGTTGATTCTATCCCCCACAAGAAGAGAAGAGAAAGAAATAGAGCTCCCATTGCCATACGGTCATCTTTTTTATTGAAGGCCTACATGGTTGTCAGTTGTGCTTCTTGTGATGGCTGATTGTTTTTTTCATGACTGTCACTGCCCATATTACGTATAATGTATCACTCCAATTTTATGTACAGATGACAGATATATTTATGCACATACATTTAAAGTGTTAAAAGTTAAGCCCAACGCTGACAGTTTTACTGACCTTGTTGCTATCCTGTATAGCTCTAGCTGCTTTTATTCTCTCATCACCGTTTTGCTTGAAAAGCATGAAGAATCATGGAAAGAAGCCTTTTTTGCATATACATTTTACAAGGGAAATAGTTTAGTCGTGATTCAACGATAATACAATCTTCACCAATCTGAGTGCTGTTCTGTTTGTGTAGGGTTTCTCTCTGGTGCTCTTTAGTTTGGGGATGTATAGTTTAAAATTAAAGAATCCAAGCCCTCAAGGGTTTTAAGAAGTCTTTTTTGTTCTTGTCCTTATTGAATGTTGTGTTGTTATTTCTTGGTTGATGTAAAGCACTTTGGACACTGTTGGTTGCTGTAAAGTGCTATATAAATAATGTTGATTGTGATTCAATATCTTCTTGAATATTGTGTCATGCTTGGCATGTTTGAACGATCAGCACTTTTGTTCTCTACTGTGTTGTAACCATGGCCAGTTTGACTTTTCAGTTCACAAATGTGTATTTACTGGAAATGTATCTACTTTGACCCTAGTAATCGTTAAGGCTGTTTGCATGACAAAAGAAACACACCACGCTGGGTAAGGCAATGTTGCAGACTTAACCTCTGTAAGACTGACTGTTCAACTGATTTAAAAAAGTTAGCTGAAGCAAACACACCGACAAAATGCTTAAAGGTGCAATGTGCAAAATATGGCCATTTTTTTAAATTTTAAAACATAAAAAGTCGGGTTTCAGGCAACAGGTCTTGCGTTATCACCATAATAATCTGTACAAGGATGGTAATCCGCAGTCTCATGTCACCAGTTTGTTGACAAGAGTGGCCGTGGCCGAGACAGTAGGTGTTGTGGGCACTTTTTATGGAAAGAGTCACTGTGGTGTTTTTTTTTGACAGCAGGGATCACCCTGCTTCCCAGCATGGATGATTGTTGCGCGTAAGCAAGCTATCAATTAATTTACTGACACTGACAAGCAAGATTACGGCACACACTCAGAAAACGGAAATGTTTGGCACTGATTGGAAGAACGCTTCATGTGGGGTGGTCGGCTCAAACTATCAAAACAGAAATGTTTTATATGATAGTTTATGGAAAAAAAATAGGCTATGCAGATGCTGAATCTATCCTTATTTTAGATCAACAATGGTTCCACTTAAAAATTTTTTTGTGATTTCGAGAGGCGTTGAGTTGGACGCCCTGATGTTGCATAAAGTAGCCGGACAACAACTATGCAAATGAGAGCGTTCAGTTGATGCACTGCTTACTGGAATTAACTGCGACACTACCAGAATGCTTTGCTGCTCACATACTGTGGAAGTGACGCTTGCCAGTGGACACGTACCGTAGCCAGCAGGATCCCAGCTTGCGTACATCTGCTTCCTACATGGCTGCTGGGGCCCCCTCTGAAAACAATCTAAATTTAAGCCTTAAAAGTCTTGGTTATTTTTAGGTAAATAAGTAAATCATTTTAAACAGGTCTTATTGACTACGGCATGCAACATGCCTCTAATCGCTCTTTTTTTCCGTGGTGTTGTTTTTGTCGCTAGTCCAAATATGTTGTTTACTACGACTACAAATGACACCAACATGCAACTTCTAGACATAAAATGTATTTTATTCTTCAGCTTTGGGAAGTTCAAGTGTTACGATACTTGGCTTGAAAAAAAACAGAATTCGGGTTAGTTGATGTTGTGATAAAGGTCTTAATTCTTAAATATGTTCATAACGGTCTTAAAGGTCTTAAAAGTCTTCATTTTAGTTGGTAAAACTCTGGCCAGGCTGGTGTTTGTGCAGGTGGGAAGCACAATGCGTCTTTTTTTTTTTTTTAATTTATTTGCATATTCTAAAACTATATAAAGTACAACAAATGATTCAGTATAAAAAACATCTTTTCATCATTTACATTATACAGTTGAATAAACTATCTGGGATCATTGCCTAATTAGTTGTAAAAAAATTGTAGTTAGCATAACACACCATAGCAGGAAGTCTATCATGATGAATAGGTTACTTTAAAAACAAATAGAGGGGATGGGGACAGTGTGTTTGTGGGGTGGGATTCTTTATCAGGAGACTATTAAACAGATGCGGACTCAAGATCATCTCATCAGTCATGGGTCGTCCGGGATTCAGATGTGGACATGGAGAGATGTGGTCTTCTTGAGCTGGGATGTGCGTGGGCCAAGCGGTGTCAGGACCGTAAGTTACCTCTACACTTAAAAATAGATAATGCCTGTGTGTTAAATGAATTGATCATGGGTAAGGATTTTATACTGCATAATCTTCTGGGTTGGGGTTGTCTCCATGTCAGATCCAGTGAGATATCTACTGTATGTGGCTGGTCTGTAGGCAGTACATGGTAGCCATTCCTGCAGTTCTTGAATCTGGAGGAGACCAAATTATGTGCGAGTCTCCTCAGCCCAACGAGACTCTGAAATGAGAGTCACTCTGATGTCCATGAAGAGAATACACCCCTTTGAAGGGATGTGCAGTAAAGAATGTCATGCTGCATTAATTTAAGTCAGTAAGGTTCCTAATTTGATCATGTTACATTTCTATAAAATGTGTAGAAGAAACTGAGTTGAAAAACATGATAGGATTTCATAACATACAGAACCACATATAGATTTGTAAAAGAAAGCCCACAATAAATAAGTTTGTAAATTGACAAACTCCTGTTGTTAAGCATTGGGATTTAGGATTTACGAAATCAAGATAGAACAGATCGAGTTAAATATTCCATAAATCAAATCATTTTTAATGGGATTATGACTTCTTGGTGTCTATAAAATATATTTCTGTCACAGGTCTCTTTAGTGCAGGATGAAGTGGGGCAAACTTGGAGGTGGTGGTACGGAGGCGACACATCTACTCTAGAGAAGTCAGAAAAGTTAAGATCAAAGTCTATAAACAATGACATTCATCCAAACAGATAACCAATCTACCTCCCAGGACAAAACAGGTAATTTGGGTTGATGGTTTTTACTGATTTATGTTGTTACCTTATATTTGCTTTTTTAATCTACGTATGGGCTTGTTACTCATATAGACTTCTTGACCTTTGTATTTGCCATAATACTAATGAGGTTGAGATTCCTTCCATAACCCTATAGGGTTTTTTGGGGATTTTTTCTTCACCGCACAACTTGCTTCTTTCTTATGGTTGTCATGGTTATGCGACTTTGTGTTATTGTGCAAATAAATCATCTATGACATAGTACACAAGATGGTACCATATATAGACAGTTTTCTCTGTACAAATTACAGTGTATGCAGCACTGCGTAACAGTATTGCCATAATATCATATGTTATATATGATATTCCCAGGATTTAAAATGACGCCACAAAATGATAGAAATCGGTATGTCACACATTGAAAATATTTTAAAAATTGATTTTTCTCACTTTTCTATCTTTTTTCAAATTTGATGTACTCTTCCTAACAGAAGACCAATCACTGACCTTTAGGATGTTTAACAACTGAGTCAGAGCTGTAAAGCTTCATGTAATCTCTCTGCAGTGTCTTCAGTGCAATTCAGAGTCTCACACTTGACACAAGTTTAAACCTGTCCATCAGCTGGTGAGTGTTTGAACAGTCTTTTTTATTTAGGTCTCATTTATAAACAGTATTAGTGAAATGGTTTGATAATTACCTTGAAATTAACAGATATGAGTATATATGTGGTCAATAATACGAACCAGAGCCCTTTAGATAAACTACCAAGCTACTTTGAAGGTTGTTGACCAGTGATAACATCCATTTCAACACATGTGTTCATTTTGCAACATTTTTGTCACACCATATCCTTATATTTGAAAATAACAGTGGAATCTTCACTATAGCTTCTTATAGCTGTATTTTTTTCCAAAAGTTAACATACTCTTCAGGAAAGCCTTTTAAAATGTTTTAATGTTTTAAAACATTAAATGTTTTTTCATGTTTTGGTGTCACCCGTTTGTTTTTATATAAATCATAATACAAGAGCTGAAGTCTGAGTTTATATCTTTAACTCCTGTGTGATGAGCGCAGGCAAAGCAGCTTGTGCTTTAACAACTCTTTCTTTCTTTCTTACGTACGATATATAGAAATTAAGGTGAGACTAATACACTTAAACACACCATTGGGTATAATAAACTACAAATTACATTTTTAAAGTTGATTCTAAACAAATCTATAAAGCAAATTCCTTTAAGAAAAGAACTCAAGCTATATTCCAAAGCATTTCTGGTGATTAACAGCCTTTGATGTTCGTTTATCAGTAATGGATGGATGGTACTTTTCAGTATAAAAGTTTTTTTTTTTATAAATTCTTTTTTGTCACTGCATAAACTCGTCCAAGACTAGCTAATAATAGCCACAAGTGGACCAAAATATATGATGAATTTGTCAAACTACATAAAAAATTGATTTAAGAAGGATGGAAGACAATATGTGTATATATATTTTTGCAGCAATGTGTACATTTGCCCCATTATTACAGATCTATGTCTGTAACTGGGCACTGATATTAGCCTGCAAGTACATTCATCAGGATCTAATTGAGAGTAATTTCAAGATGCTTCATGTTTTCATGCTGTTTTTTTCATTGAGAGTCAAGAAGTCCAACTTTTTACACCAAACATGGCCCAAGTTTTATCTGCCATTGTAAAGAAGATAGAAGAAATGCCTCTTCCTGTATTCACGAGTTTCCTGTTGTCACATGTTTCTTCTTCACTTAACAGGATTCTACCAGCAACAGGATTGGACAGTGGCTGAATGAAACATCCAATAGTAAGATATTGCAGCTTTCTTACGCCTGAACTCTGAGGCCCGTGAAGGAGCCTACCAAGTTACTGTGTCCGATTGGGTCGGATAAAATACAACACAGCTTCAAGGTGGAAAAATACGTGTAAGTTAAAAAAAAAAAAAAAAAATCTATTTCAATCCATGTGTAATAAAGCAAAGTTCTAATAATTTTACTTTGTCTCCAGTTTGCCTAAATTGGCGTAACATTAAATGCGGCTAATGAAATAAGTATTAATCAGAAGAAATCAAGGCTGAAGTATGTGCAACGTAAGTAAAGCCATTTGCACATTACTCTAAATAATCTAAAACTAGATTAGGGAAGGGTTATTTTCAATGTTTTTTTCTTTATCTATTAGGTATACATACGGGCCAGCCTGTGCCAGGTAGTGTTGACATCAGGTGTGCGACCTTTTAGTGCATCTTATGTTAGACCCCTATATACAACCCTGAACAGCCATTGGG
This sequence comes from Etheostoma spectabile, assembly GCF_008692095.1. Classification (NCBI taxonomy): domain Eukaryota; kingdom Metazoa; phylum Chordata; class Actinopteri; order Perciformes; family Percidae; genus Etheostoma; species Etheostoma spectabile. The sequence continues at coordinate 4,443,408 of NC_045735.1, forward strand.
AATCGTTGAGATGCAGGTGCCTTGTTCGAGGAAACAAAGAGGTACAGTAAATATGGTGACAGTCTAATGAAGTAAGGGCATAGACCTTACATATCCTCCTACTAATTACACTGTGCACATTAAAAAAACATATCGTCATCTGTCTTGTCAGTTCAATGTACAAACTGAGGAACGTAAACGTTCATTTTTATACAATGGAGATAGCAGGGGCGGATTAGTCATTTTGAGGCCTAAGGCAAACACAGGCACGGGGCCATCCACAACCCTTGTTCTCCCCCTTTTCAGTCCTTATTATCTGAGAAAGACGTTGGTCTCGTATGACAGTTGATTGGCCAGAGTTGGATGCATATCTTCAATCATAACTCTGGATAGGGTGAGCTACTCACGGGGTCTAGTTCTGAGTATTATGTGTGTCACCATCTTCGTCATTGCCATCATCATGGACAGTGAAAGCAGCAGTTCGATAATTACTTGGTAACTCCAGATTCTATGATATATATACAGTAAATGCGGACGTAGTAAGGCCCGTGCTGGACGCAAGGGCGGGAAAGAAAATCTTCACGGACTGGCGCATGCGCGAAGGGATAAACCCAATAGCGTTGGCCTTAGAGGCGAAGCTATACGAAATAGAACCGTAACCTCTCCATTCAAAAATCTGTAAGGTTGTCTTGTATGTAGCCACCCAGCATCACTAGAACATCCTGGGCTGAGACTGCCGGTGGGTAGCTCCTCTTCATCGTGTTAGCATTACTAGCGCAAGCACCGGCTTCTTGCTGCTTTCAGTAACCATTAATTGTGAAAAAGTAAGACAACAAATCATAACCAAGTTTATGAGGCGGTTTAGGGGGCCCTGTAGTTGGGGCCCAAGGCAATTGTCTACCTTTGCCTAATGGAAGCCGCCTCTGGAGATAGTAGTTAGATATAAGATTTGACAGTTAAAACTTATTCTATTGTGCTTTCTAGACGGACAAGAGATGTTTCCACTTTTGTCTCACAATGTCAACTTTCACAAAAATGCGCAACAGGCGCTACGGATGTACTGCAAACTCCACTGCAACATGAAGAGGAGGGCACAGGCAAGTCATACAATTTATGTATTTATAGTTTAAAAAGAATAGTAGGCCTATAATGACAAAATGACTAGCCATGTTTGAAACAATATGCAAACACATCGTTGTAACATGAAGCGCTTGTACAGGTATTACACGCTCACAAGAGAAGACTACAGTGATTCATACGTTGTTGGAAAGTTGTCTTTCCTGACACTCCCAAGATGTTATACAAAGGATCAGTGTGGAAGGAAAAGTAAGTGCATTTGTCTTCACTTCTTCAATGTGATTCTAACACAGTGTAACTAAGCAATGTGCATTCTCGGTGATACAACATTTGTGCCTTCCAACAGGTTCAAGCCGTTGATTACAATAATAGACCCATTCCTGACATGCCGGTGTCCTTTGGGGGAAAGGTGGTTATCG
>NC_045735.1:4444907-4450882 GCF_008692095.1 Etheostoma spectabile
AGAAACGTAAGTGCATTATGGCTTCACTTCTTCAATGTGATTCATACACAGTGTAACTGAAGCAATGTGCATTCTCGGTGATATACAACATTTTCGCTCCAACAGGTTTAAAGCGCGTTGATTACAATAAAGACCATCCTATACTGACAGGTGCGCTGGGGCGTGGTATCCTTGTTGGGGGGAAGGTGCTATGGTTTGTTACAGAATCTCACAAACCGACACAGTGATGGTTTCGCCATTTTCTCATTAAGCACAGCAGCGATTAAAGGGGGACATCCAATTACAAGTAAGAAGTAGAAACTGCAATCTATAACCCAACATTTGCCAGCCACATTGTAACACTTTCACAAAGATGATACAAAAGTCCCAAATCTGAAACCTCAAATGGTTTCTCAGTTTGTGCAATAACCAATATGCCATAGGAAATGTCTACTACGTCTATACCTAAACATTTGTGTTGGCTGAATAAACTGAAGCTTTCTTCTACTTCAACCACCATCATCACATTTCTATATTCTCTGCTCTCTAGGTTAGCGACACCAAGATGCTTTTCCGTCCGTTACAGAACGCCATACTATGAGTCTAACAATACAAAGTGTCTTTGGCCACACTTTTCTCTGATACTAAATCAGTCAGCTCCTTGGACGTAAAGGACGAAGGATGAACCACTTTCCTGTGACAAAGAGAGAAGAGACATTCTTTATCCAATACACCTAGTTGGAGAGGCCCACAGCTTTGTGGATGTGATGTATCTGGTGAGTGGTTGGTGAACTATTTTCCCGTTCACAGTTTCTTCCCAAGATATGGGGAAGATGTTTTTTAAATGACCTTTACATAGATAACTGACATCCACAAGTTTACCTGGTAAGACTGAGAACCATATACCTAGGAATTTTATGTTTTGTGCTACTTTAAGCATAGCCTATGTGAGTAACCAATTGGCAAAGTTTGACAACCACATTAGGTCTAACCCTGTTTACAGTTGCAAGGGCTGTAATAAAACGTGTAAGAAAATCTGCAAAAGACAATGAGATTAATGTATGTTTCTTTTAACCAAATAATAAGAGTTGAGGGCATCAAGCTAAATATCCAGTCTGGTGTGTGAGTAAAACACTAACCCTAACACTGTAGTTAGAACTCACAAACTCCTATGTAGGAAAAAAGATCACAATCAACTGGCACCTGAACCAGAATTTTTCTAATTCCATAGTGCCTTGTCAAAAACCCAGCGGCTACATTACCCAAAATAGTTAGTTTGCTAAATCAGAGTTAACAGAGCCCGTTCAGTAAGCCATACCTCAAAGAGAGCCAGAGTAGATTCAACTTAACTCATTAGACAGGCCAGGTCTGTTATTTTAGCTACAGTATTTTAGGCAGGCAAGGTTATATTGACATTCAGGCAAACTTTTTGACATAAATTAGTGGACATATTCCCTGAAGTAGAATAACTTAATAACATGAAACAAAACCTCACATAGAAACAGTAGACAGTGTGTAATCTGCTGTTAAAGGAAATGGGGTTTTATTGTTGCATTATCATTTGTCATTTTCTTTAAATTTCCCAGTCTTATCAGAGGAGCTAGTACACAGAGTTAAAGGGTGGAAGTGTAAAGACAAATCAGGTGAGCAAAAGAATGACTTGTCTTAAAGTTATCCTTTGAATTAGCAAACCAGTCTATTGATTTATGGAAAGCAGTGAGTGAGATTGTTCATGTGTTTTCAGTGAATGAGGGGCGAGGTGTCCTTTAAGCTGACAGTGTCTCAGACATGGCACCAGACGTCCAGGTTGTGGCTATCGCCATCTCCCAGTGAGACCTGTGATCGCCAAACAGCGCTGACTTCTCTACTGAGCAATGCTTCAGCACAAGGTCAGCCTGAGAAAAAACTAAGGACTGTGCAAGGCTTTTCTTGGGAGATTGTAGATACAGAAACAAAGTATATTCTATTTGGGATATCAATTTTAAATAATCAGTTAATATGTAAGGCATTATTTGGAGCACTTATGAATATCACACTTTTTACTTTAACCTTATTACATAGGGTGGTCAAATCCCTGTTCTAATCCGACTTTTAAGTTTGAAAAGATCCCAGGTTGTACATCTACCACTAAGTCCAGGCGGGAGATATGTCACTTTCCGATTGTGTCAGGGTCTCTGGAGTTTTCTTCCGTCCTCGGCTGTCCCAGGAAGAGGGACCATCATGCAGGTAACACCCAGCCAGAATCTCTGGTGTGGTTGAGCGCGGTTGACCAGAGCGTCCTCATCAAGGAGCCAGGGAAGACTGGTGATGCAAACAAGGTAACTATGGAATCAACCAAAAGTATGTATTTGTTACCTCTGCAAATCTTTTGCATATTTATCATCCATATACTTTGCTGTGATTATTTCCAAGGTTATCTTGTTAATTTCTACTCTATCAGTTTACATGTTATTCAACTGTGCAATGCAGCTCAATACTGAGTAATCTTTTTACCCAGTTGTTAAGCATGCTATTAGAAAATGCTATAGCATAAAGTTATGATCACATCTGTGACCGGTGTATCCCGATAGATGTAAGAGTAGGCCTTAGTGTCCGAAGAGTTTCCCAATTGGCAGATCTTTACAGAAACACCAAAATTGTCAGTCCGATAACTTTGAACCAAGCTTTCTTTTCAGATATTTCAATTGTTGCCGGTCACAAAAATGTCCAATTTCCAAATGACATTCAAGATGGTGAAGAATGTTTTTATGTAAGACGGAGATATGTATCTGCCATACCCCAATGGCAGATGACAGCTGATGCTATATGTTTTCCAGGTACGTCCTGCCACAAATGAGTGTACAAAATAAAGAATAACTAATATAGTTTATTGCTGCACATTTATCAACTTTTCTGTGATGCCTTTTTAATTGTTGGATTATCTAGAATGTAGGGATGAAGATGGCAACAAACATGGTTATTCGAGAGCCTTCATGTCTAAACATACAGAGGAAGAGACGACTTGGGGATTATGGTGACTTTTTTGTCCTCCATCGAGTGACACATGCTGAATATTTAAAAAAAGGTCACTATGTCAAATTCATTTTTCTAACCAAAATTTTCTAATTTCTACCAGAGAACATGGAACGTACTTATAGACAGAACACCTGTTAAATCTTGCTGCGGATTCTTGGTATGTATCTCCTGTAACCACCAATAGAGACACGTCCGCACTTTTCTATCCCTGAGACCTGGATATGGGCCCTGGGGACAGTGTGGTGAGTTTAGCCACAGAAGTTTGATGGTCATAAATGGTGTTTGAGTGTCATGGACCGAATCTTTATGTATGTGCCACCTTCCTGCTGTCTACCCTCACACAGGAATGGCAGGAAAACTAATTTATACATGTCTACAGCTGTTTCAGCCATTGTAGGAGTGTGATTTTGAGTGTTATTCTACAGCAAAAGATGCACCAGAAGATTCTTTTAAAACATTGATTGTGTACGGAAAGGGTCTGGTGGTTCAGAGTCCAAATGAACCCAGCCATAATTGCATATTTAGTTTCTGAGAACTAATGGAGCATATGAACAAAACAATGTTCACATTCACATTCTTTCTAGGTTAATGTGAAGCGGTGGTGGTGTACTGCAATTAAGTCACACGTAGTAAACTACGTGACATTGCTTTGTTGTTTTTTGACGTAATATGGAATATGGTGGTATGTTTTAATCAGTTCACCTGTAAGTGCATCGTTTATCTGCTCATCAGAGAGTCTGGAAACACGAGCCAGATGCGCACTCACTGTCCCGGAACCAATCAACCACTGGGAGACGGAGGCTTTATGTCGTCCCTCAAGGTTTCGGTTTGGACTCCAACGGTAAAAAACATCACACTGCTCCAGCCCTTCTTCCTGGAGCTCAGCAGCCCTCTCCCATCATACCGGCGGGGCACAGCAACTTGGAACTGACCACCCCCCGGCAACCATCTTCAACTACACTGACCAAGCCGATCATGGTACTGCAATAAAGAAAAAAAAAACTGTTTTACTATTTTACAAAGCAATGCCTAACATGCTGTCGTTTAGCACGGTTTCATGTTACATTTCCCACCTTTATTGTATTCGGCACATTACAATTAGCTACTTAGGCAAAACACAAGTACAGTAGATGGAATGGTTGCAGGTATTTGGTCGTAAACCAAAGTTACTTAACCAAAGTGTATTTATAAATTACAAATTACTGATGGATGGCTCTATATGAACAAGGTTAAAGGGATCGCCAAATGTATGGTAGTTGAATGCAAAATGTAGAACCGAATTAATGGAAATTCATCCAACATTAAGTGAGCTGTACAGACACAAAAAAGCGAGGACCACAAAAGCGTCACGTTAGCGATAGTTGTAAAGGGTAAAGGTATGGGAGCGTTTCGAGCGTGGTACAGGGAAATCCAAAGGCACCGAAACAGAGTCAGGGTCAGGCACACAGGACAGCGGAGCGGCCACGCCGGTCTAGGACGGTTAGGGACCCACCTGGAGCGGGGCCGCGGCCATACGGATAGCAGGGGTTGGGGCCCCCCCCCCCCAAAGGGATTGTGCATGGCTGGTGGAAGCGGCGGCACGATCGTGTCCGGTCCAAAAATCCGGACAGGCAGGCACCCAGTTTTCTCCTCGGCCACAGCCCCCAGTCGGGACGAGATATGCAAGGCCCCTACCTCTCGTCGGACAGAAGCAGGACTTCGACGTGGTACACCAGCACCACCTCAACAGAGGCGAGGAGGAGGAAGGTGGAGGCGCCCACGGGAACCAAGCGGGCCTTTCATGTGCTCGGCTTGACCTTTCGAAACATGAACGTGGGTGCAACCTTCATGGATGTCGGCAACTGGAGGACTGCGGTAGGGTGATGACTCTGGGAAGGTGTTATGGGCCGGGAAGGAAGCGAGGTGCAAGACTTAGTGATTCCACCAGCAGAGGGAGGTCCTTGGCTGACGCCACAACCTGCTGGCCAACACGGTAGATGGGTTGCCGGCGTCTTCGGCGGTGGTAGACCCAATGCATCAGCTGACAGCTGATCTGAGTCAGCGTGGCCACGAGCTTGTGACCAGGTATGACGGCAAGCGGGATAGTCGCGAGGCGCAGACGGGCCAGGACACATCTTCTGCGGGAACAGTGGGGGTGGTAAACATACACACACCGGAAAGGTGACCATTACCAGTGGGGTCAGAGTGAGAGACGCGTCTGCGGCCAATTCTACCACGTCCAGTTGTGGAGCCCAAGCAGAGTTTGCCGAGGAACACACATTGCACCGCAGCCGCCTTTCCCAGCTCCATGGTTTGCACGGGGACGGTCCATGTGGATCGGGGGGGAACCCCCAGGTGCAGGACTCCTGTGGCCCCTCAGCAGACGGCAGAGAACCTTCCAGAATGTGATGGTGAATTGCTCGGGACTGTCACGAAAACAACATTACCTGGCAGCCCCGTGAAGCGGATAGGATTTATCAGAGAAGGCCTGGGCAGTCTCTAGGCGATGCAAGGTTAGGCAGGGGGATGAAGTGTGCCTTCTTGATGAACGGTCAACCAAGTGAGAATGATCCGTAGCCCACCTGCGGGTGGGAGGCAAGTCTAACAAAGGTCCAAGGAGACGTGGGCCAGGGGTCGGTGGGCCAGGCAAGGGCTGGAGTAACCAGCGGGGGGCCGACGTGGAGGACTTGTTCTGATTGCCGGTGGTGGCAGGCCCGGACGCATCCCGGCCATCCTTTCTCCACGCGCCCCCAGACTCGTTGGGACAATCGTGGATGTAATGTATTCTCGATGAGATTTATTTGCACAATAACACAAGAGTCGAGTAAGTGAGTCAGCGTTTGACCGACCCATCAGGACAGGCGCACCCGGTCGCGTTTGTTACAGAATCTCACAACCGACAGTGATGGTTTCGCCATTTTCTCATTAAGCACAGCTGACTTTAAAGGGGACATCCAATTACAAGTAAGAAGTAGAAACTGCAATCTATAACCCAACATTTG
>NC_045735.1:4450907-4454593 GCF_008692095.1 Etheostoma spectabile
AGGGCACAGGCAAGTCATACAATTATTGTATTTATAGTTTAAAAAGAATAGTGCCTATAATGACAAAATGACTATGCCATGTATTGAAACAATATGGCAAACACATCGTTGGAACATGAAGGCGTTTGTACAGGTATTACAAGCTCACAAGAGAAGACTACAGTGATCATACGTTGTTGGAAAGTTGTCTTTCACTGACACTCCCAAGATTTATAACAAAGGATCAGTGTGGAAAGAAAGTAAGTGCATTATGGCTTCACTTCTTCAATGTTGATCATACACAGTGTAACTGAAGCAATGTGCATTCTCGGTGATACAACATTTTGCTCCAACAGGTTAAAGCCGCGTTGATTACAATAAAGACCCATCTTCTGCACATGCCGCGGTGTTCCGGTTGAGGGGGAAAGTGTGGCTTATGCGTTTGTTACAGAATCTCACAAACCGACACAGTGATGGTTTCGCCATTTTCTCATTAAGCACAGCAGCGATTAAAGGGGGACATCCAATTACAAGTAAGAAGTAGAAACTGCAATCTATAACCCAACATTTGCCAGCCACATTGTAACACTTTCACAAAGATGATAAAAAGTCCCAAATCTGAAACCTCAAATGGTTTCTCAGTTTGCTGCAACTAACCAATATGCCATAGGAACTGTCTACTACGTCTATACCTAAACATTTGTGTTGGCTGAATAAACTGAAGCTTTCTTCTACTTCAACCACCATCATCACATTTCTATATTCTCTGCTCTCTAGGTTAGCGACACACCAAGACTGCTTTTCCGTCCTTACAGAACGCCATACTATGAGTCTAACAATCACAAAGTGTCTTTGGCCACACTTTCTTCTCCTGATACTAAATCAGTCAGCTCCTTGGACGTAAAGACGAAGGATGAACCACTTTCCTGTGACAAAGAAGAAGACATCGTCATCCCATACACCATAGTTGGAGAGGCCCAGGGCTTTGTGGATGTGATGTATCTGGTGAGTGGTTGGTGAACTATTTTCCCGTCACCAGTTCTCTTCCCAAGACATGGACATGGGGAAGATGTTTTTAAAATGACCTTTACATCAGATAACTGACATCCACAGTTTACCTGGTAAGACTGAGAACCATATACCTAGGAGATTTTATGTTTTGTGCTACCTTTAAGCATAGCCTATGTTGAGTAACAATTGGCAAAGTTTGACAACTAACATTAGGTCTAACCCTGTTTACAGTTGCAAGGGCTGTAATAAAACGTGTAAAGAAATCTGCAAAAGACAATTCAGATTAATGTATGTTTCTTTTAACCAAATAATAAGAGTTGAGTGCATCAAGCTAAATATCCAGTCTGGTGTGAGTAAAACCTAACCCTAACCACTGTAGAATCACAAACTCCTATTTAGGAAAAAAGATCACAATCAATGCACCTGAACCAGAATTTTTTTTAATTCCATAGTGCCTTGTCAAAACCCAGCGGCTACATTACCCAAAATAGTTAGTTTGCTAAACTCAGAGTTAACAGAGCCAGTTCAGTAAGCCAGATACCTCAAAGAGAGCCAGAGTAGATTCAACTTACATCATTAGACAGGCCCCAGGTCTGTTATTTTAGCTACAGTATTTTAGGCAGGCAAGTGTTTATTGACGTCAGGCAAACTTTTTGACATAAATTATGTGAACATATTCCACTAAGTAGAATACTTAATAACATGAAACAAAACTACACATCAGAACAGTAGACAGTGTTGTAATCTGCTGTTAAAGGAAATGTGGTTTTATTGTTGCATTACTCATTCTTTGTCATTTTCTTTTAAATTTCCCAGGTCTTATCAAGAGGAGCTATTGTTACACAAGGAGTTAAACGGGTGGAAGTTAAAGACAAATCAGGTGAGCAAAGAATGACTTGTCTTAAAGTTATCCTTTGAATTAGCATAACCAGTCTATTGATATATGGAGGCATGTGAGTGATGATTGTTCATGTTGTTTCAGTGAATGAGGGCGAGGTGTCCTTTAAGCTGACAGTGTCTCCAGACATGGCACCAGACGTCCAGGTTGTGGCTTACGCCATCCTCCCCAGTGAGACTGTGATCGCCAAAAGCGCTGACTTCTCTACTGAGCAATGCTTCAGTCACAAGGTCAGCCTGAGAAAAACTAAGACATGTTGCAAGGCTTTTCTTGGGAGATTGTAGATACAGAATCAAAGTATATTCTATTTGGGATATCAATTTATTTAAATAATCAGTTATATATGTAAGGCATTATTTGGAGCACTTATGAATATCACACTTTTTACTTTAACCTTCTATTACATAGGGTGGTCAAATCCATGTTCTAATCCGACTTTTTTTAAGTTTGAAAAGATCCCAGGTTGTCATCTACCACTAAAGTCCAGGCGGTGAGATATGTCTTTTCCGATTGTGTCAGGTGTCTCTGGAGTTTTCTCCGTCCTCGGCTGTCCCAGGAGAGGAGACCATCATGCAGGTTACCACCCAGCCAGAATCTCTGTGTGGTGTGAGCGCTGTTGACCAGAGCGTCCTCATCAAGGAGCCAGGGAAGACTCTGGATGCAAACAAGGTAACTACTGGAATCAACCAAAAGTATGTTATTTGTTACCTCTGCAAAATCTTTTGCATATTTATCATCCATTATTACTTTGCTGTTATTTACTTTTCCCAAGGTTATTCTTTGTTAATTTTCTCCCTCTATCAGTTTTACATTGTTATCAACTGTGCAATGCAGCTCAATACTGAGTAATCTTTTTACCCAGTTGTAAGCATGCTATTATGAAAATGCTATAGCATAAAGTTATGATCACATCTGTGAGGTGTATCCCGATAGATGTAAGAGTAGGCCTTAGTGTCCAAGAGTTTCCCAATTGTCAGATCTTTACAGAACACCAAACATTGTCAGTCGATAACTTTGAACCAAGCCTTTCTTTTCAGATATTTCAATTGTTGCCGGTCACAAAAATGTCCAATATTCCAAATGACATTCAAGATGGTGAAGAATGTTTTTATGTAAGACCGAGAAGATATGTCTTGCCATACCCCAATGGCAAGATGACAGCTGATGCTTATACTGTTTTCCAGGTACGTCCTGCACAAATGAGTGTACAAAATAAAGAATATACTAATATAGTTTATTGCTGCACATTTATCAACTTTTCTGTGATGCCTTTTTAATTGTTGGATTATCTAGAATGTAGGGATGAAGATGGCAACAAACATGGTTATTCGAGAGCCTTCATGTCTCAAATACAGAGGAAGAGACGACTTTGGGGATTATGGTGACTTTCTTTTTTCCTCCATCGAGTGACACATGCTGAATATTTAAAAAAGGTCACTATGTCAATTTCATTTTTTTCTAACACAATATTTTCTACTTTCTTCTCAGAGATAATGGAAGTACTTATAGACAGACACCTTGTTAAATCTGCTGGGACTTCTGGTATGTCATCTCCTGATAAACCACCAATAGAGACAGTCCGCACTTTCTTCCCTGAGACCTGGATATGGGACCTGGTGGAAGTTGGGTGAGTTTTGCCACAGAATGTTTGATGGTCATAAATGTGTTTGAGTGTATGACTGCATCTTATGTATGTGCACCTTCCTGCTGTCTCCCTCCACACATGAATGGCATGAAACTAATTTACTGACACTGCTCCTAAGCTTGTTTTCAGCCATTTTAGGAGTGTTATTTTAGT
>NC_045735.1:4457449-4460366 GCF_008692095.1 Etheostoma spectabile
TGTTATTCTAAGCAAAAGATGCACAACAGAAGTTCTTTTAAAAATTATTGTGTACGGAAAGGGTTTGTTTGGTCTAGAGTCCAAATGAACCCAGTCATAATTGCATTCATTTAGTTTCTGAGATCTAATGGATGCATATGCAAACAATTTCACATTTCACATTCTTTTTAGGAACTGAACGGTTGGTGAGTGTTACTGCAATTAAGTCTACACGTTAGTAAACTACTCGACATGTTTGTTGTTTTTTGACTAAATTGGAATATGTGAGTATGTTTTTCAGTTCACCTGTATGCATTCTGTTTCTGCTCATCCAGAGAAGTCTGGAAACAAAGAGTGGCCACTCACTGTCCCGGACACATCAACTCACTGGGAGACGGAGGCTTTCTCGGTCGTCCCTCAAGGTTTCGTTGGACTCCAACGTAAAAAACATCAAACGCTTCAGCCCTTCTTCCTGGAGCTCAGCAGCCCTACTCCATCATCCGGCGGGGAGAACTTGAACTGAAGGCAACCATCTTCAACTACCTGACCAAGCCTGAATCCATGGTATAGCAATAAAAAAAAAAAAACTGTTACATTACAAAGCAATGCCTAACATGCTGTCTTTAGCAGGTTTCATGTTACCATTTCCCACCTTTATGTCATTGCCATTACAATTAGCTACTTTATGCTCAAAACACAAAGCTACAGTAAGATGGTAATTGGTCTGCAGGTATTTTGGTCGTAAACCAAAGTACTTAACAAAGTGAATATTTATAAATTTACAACTTACCTGATGATGGCTCTATATGAAAAGTTAAGGGATCGCCAAATGTAGGTAGTTGAATGCCAAATGTGACCGAATTAAATGGAAATTCATCCAACATTAATGCAGCTGTCAGACACAAAAAGCAGAGGACCCAAAAGCGTCACGTTCGATAGTTATATAAGCGGTAAAGGGATGGGAGGTTTCAGAGCTGGTACGGGAAATCCAAAGGCCACCGAAACAGAGTCAGGGTCAGGCACACAGGACAGCGGAGCCGGACGGGTCTAGGACGGTTAGGGACCACCTAGGGGGCTCCGGACCTTCACGGATAGCAGGTTGGCCAGGATAGCATGGCGGTGGAAGTCGGCGACGATGTGTCGGTCCAAAATCCAGACAGGCAGGCACCCAGGTTCTCTCCTCAGGCGCCACAGCCTCCCAGTCGACGAGATAATGAAGGCCCCTACCTCTCCAGTGATGGACAGAAGCAGGACTTCGACGTGGTACACCAGTACCACCATCAAAGAGGCGAGGAGGAGGAGGTGGAGGCGCCACGGGAACCAGCGGGCCTTTCATGTGTCGGCTTGACTTTCGAAACATGAAACGTAGGGTGCAACCTCATGGTGTCGGCAACTGGAGCCGGACTGCGGTAGGGTGATGACTCTGGGATAGGGTTATGGCCAGGGAGGAAGCGAGGTGCAAGCTTACGTGATTTCCACCCGCAGAGGGAGGTCCTTGGCTGACGCGCACAACTTCTGGCCAACACGGTAGATGGGTTGCCGGCGTTCTTCGGCGGTTAGACCAATGGCATAGCTGACAGACTGACTGAGTAGCGTGGCCCGAGCTTGTGACCAGGCTATGACGGCAACGGCGGGAATAGGCGCAGAGGGCAGACGGGCAGGACACATTCTCCTCTGGCTGGGGAACAGGGGGGCTGGTAAACATACACACACTGGAAAGGTGACGCTTACCAGTGGGGTCAGCGTGAGAGACGCAGTCTCGGAGCCAGATTCTAGCCACGCTCCAGCTTGTTGAAGCCAAAGCAGAGTTTGACCGAGGAACCATTGCACCGCAGCGCCTTCATCCCCAGCTCATGGTTTGCACGTGGGACGTCACAGTGGCAGGGCGGGGAACCCCCCGAGGTGCAGGACTCACTGTGGCCCCTAGAAGACCGGCAGAAATCCTTCCAGAATGTGAGTTGAACTTGCTCGGGACCTAGTCACGACGAACAACATTCCCTGGCAGCCCGTGAAGCGGAAGGATGTGATCAAAGAGGCCTGGGCCAGTCTCTGGCCGATGCAAGGTTAGGCAGGGGGATGAAGTGTGCCTTCTTGATGAACGGTCAACCAAGTGAGAATGATCCGTAGCCCACCTGCGGGTGGGAGGCAAGTCTAACAAAGGTCCAAGGAGACGTGGGCCAGGGGTCGGTGGGCCAGGCAAGGGCTGGAGTAACCAGCGGGGGGCCGACGTGGAGGACTTGTTCTGATTGCCGGTGGTGGCAGGCCCGGACGCATCCCGGCCATCCTTTCTCCACGCGCCCCCAGACTCGTTGGGACAATCGTGGATGTAATGTATTCTCGATGAGATTTATTTGCACAATAACACAAGAGTCGAGTAAGTGAGTCAGCGTTTGACCGACCCATCAGGACAGGCGCACCCGGTGTTACCAGGCAGAGAGAGAGCTCATGACAGCAGCTTATGGTTATGTAATACCTGCGATCATTTGTGATGAATCAATACTGGTTGTTTGTGCTATTACAGTAGTTTCTTCTCAGAGAAACACTGACTATCTCTAATTTTCATTATCTAGATCTAGAAAAAATAGATCATAATTATTAGGACATGCAACGTATTTGTAAATATAGGTGTGTTTGTGTGAGTGTGTGTGTGAACAAAACCGGCTAGGGAGGTGGGTATAGTGAAACAGCAATCAAGACAGGTTTCAACAATGTTTTAACAATGTGCCTTTGACTGCTACCATTGAAAGGGGAGTATGGTTAAAGTCTACTTTAATCTTTTGCAGTTGTCTTTAACTAATAAACCCAACAAATTATGTTGTAAAGTATGTATAAAAGTTATCGTTTGTGCAATCCAAAAGTTTTGGATTCACATCAAGGGTCACCCCACACCACACCACAATACACACCACTGACACACACAACACACAAACACCAACAG
>NC_045735.1:4460393-4460538 GCF_008692095.1 Etheostoma spectabile
TAAATGCTGCAGCCCTTTTCTGTAGTAACAGTTTTTTGCATTTGACAAAAATCTCCAGTTTTTAAAAATGTTGTTCTCTCTCTTGAACAGGTCTCTGTGACTCCAACCCCCTCCTTAGATTACACCCTCACCCCCCTCTCTGGTG
>NC_045735.1:4460548-4460788 GCF_008692095.1 Etheostoma spectabile
CACATCCTGTCTGTGCGGCGGTGAGCGCAAGACCCTCAGCTGGACCATGGCCCCCTCAACCTTAGGTGAGAATCAAGCTTTTATCCACAAGGCTGTTGAGGTGGAGGAGCCCTTTTTGATCTCTGGGAAATCAGTGAGATCCACCTTAGTGATAAAATGTTTTGACATTTTTGTAATAAAAAATCAAATCAAATTCAAATCAAATTTCACACTGTTTGTTCTGTTCAGGAGTTGTAAATG
>NC_045735.1:4461062-4467217 GCF_008692095.1 Etheostoma spectabile
CACCAGGCATGGCCCATCAAACATGTGAAAAGACAAATACTGGAAGTGGAATAGATTGCATGTTAAAAAATGTAATGGAGACATTCACTACTTGCATAAAACACTTCATTGTGATTACGGCAAGCTTAGCGCAGGTGCATCAGATTGATTTACTGTTAAATAAGTGAAAGAACCCTCCCCTTTGTGATTTTATCTTTCTTGATCCACTAACTGTCCGTTTCATCTAAAAGACATCTTTGTAATAGAGTAATAGAGAGTGTTTCTCTCTCTCTCTGTTCACAGGGGAAGCTTTGACAGAGGAAATGGACATACAACTCCCCGAGGACATTATTGATGGATCTGCCCGTGCTTCAGTTTCAGTCCTTGGTAAATTAATAGAAAATTCATTTTACTTGAGAATTGCTTTACCAAGAAAATTCTAGGACGGGAACAGGCTTCCAAACTCCCTATGAATCACAGAGAGGGAGATTTATTGACCTGCCCGAGGAAGCCCGGGGCCCCCGTCTGGAGTCAGGCCCGGATCACTGAGCGCCTGTTGGCCGGGTTTGCTGCAGAGCCCAGCCGGGCACAACCCGAAAAAAAAGCTACGTGGCGCCTATCTCTCCATTCCGTGGGCCCACCACTTGTGGGAAGAACTGCTGGGGGCGGTGAAGGTCAGGGGCCTTGACGGACCAGACATGGGCGGCAGAGGCTGGCTCTGGGGACAAGGAATGTCACCTCTCTGTGAGGGAAGGAGCTAGAACTTGTGCGAGAGGTGGAGCGCTACCAGTTAGATCTGGTAGGGCTTAGCTCTACGCACAGTTTTGGTTCTGGAACCATACTCCTGGATAGGGATTGGACTCTTTTCTACTCCGGAGTTGCCCAGGGCATGTGGCGCCGGGCGGGTGTGGGAATACTCACAAGCTCCCGGCTGAGTGCCGCTATGTTGGAGTTTACCTCCAGTGGGGGACTCCATAGTTCTGCTGGGGGATTTTAACGCACACATGGGCAATGATTGAGTTACATGGAGAGGTGTGAACCTCGGAAGGAACGGCTTCCCTGATCTATACCAGTGTGGTTGTCTGTTGTTGGACTTCTGTTTCATGGATTGTCTATAACAAACACCATGTTCAAGCATAGGGATGCTCATAAGTTTACATGGTACCAGAGCTCCCTAGGCCAAAGGTCATTGATCGATTTAATAATCATTTAATCTGATCTTAGGATCAGATTAAATGTTTTGGACACTCAAGTGAAGAGAGTAGCGGGGCTGTCAACTGATCACCATCTGGTGGTGAGTTGGGTCAGGGAGTGGGAGAAGACTCTGGACAGACCTGGTAAGCTCAAACGGGTATTGCAAATAAATTGGGAATGTTTGGAGGAGGCCCCTGTCTGACAGACTTTCAACTCACACCTCCGGCGGAGCTTGTCCTGCCACCCTGTGGAGGCTGGGGGCATTGAACCTGAGTGGACAATGTTCAAAGTTTCTATTATTAAAGCTGCGGTGGAAAGCTGTGATCTTAGAGTCTTAGGTGCCTCAAGGGACGGTAACCTAAGAGGTGTCCTGGTGGACACCGGTGGTCAGGGAAGCCGTCCGACTGAGGAAGGAGTCTGGGAATATGCCCAACTGGTCGACATGTGTTTTGTGGCTCTGGAGAAGGCGTAGGACCGGGTCCCCCGGTAGACACTATGGGAGGTGCTGAGAGAGTATGGGGTGAGGGGGTCCCTTCTCAGGGCCATCCAGTTGCTGTATGACCAAAGAGAGAGCTGTGTCCGGGTTTTTTGGAAGACAGACTCTCTTTAGATGAGGGTTGGTCTTCGCCAGGGCTGTGCTTTGGTTGGGAATGAGTCCTTACGATTGAACAAAGTTAAGTCAAAATACAAATTGAATTCATACCTTCAACATATTAAATTAGATTCTGTCGGGATTAACAAAAGGTGGTATGACAACATAAGAACATACAGTTTGTCTTTCAAGCCCCATTAGAAAGTAAAGGTCAGGTTAGTTGCGTGTTCAGTCTCAGTGATTCTGTGTTTTTGGGCAGGTGACATTCTGGGCCGGGCCCTGAAGAACCTGGATGGGCTGCTGCAGATGCCGTATGGATGTGGTGAGCAGAACATGGCCCTCCTCGCCCCAAACATCTACATCCTCGAGTACCTGAAAAACACACAGCAGCTGACCCCAGCCATCAAGGAAAAGGCCACCAACTTCCTGACCAGTGGTGAGTCTCCATTTTACTTTGGTAGCGAAAAGATCACGTATGCCAAATCTACTGCCTGCTACATTCTGGTACTGGTTGCACAAAATATAATGAGCGCATGCATAATTGCTTGACAGTGCTCGTCATTCCAATTGGAGACTACAGATCAGGAACACCCTGCTGGCCTCTGGGTTATGGTGCTGACAACAGGGCCCCACCTTAACTTCTAGGCCACCAGGGAGACCTTGTTGAATGTCATTCCTTCTTTCTCTCCCCTAATTTCCTGTCGTCTTTTTACTGTCAGCTGTCCACTAAAGGCATCAAATGTAGTCTGTAACCAACAACAAATCAACAAATTTACCCAAAATCTTGAACTTATCATAAATCCTATCAAATATGTAGATGCCCTAATAAGCGTGTTTCTATTGTTATACAGGCTACCAGAGACAGCTGAACTACAAAGATAAGGACGGTGCTTACAGCACATTTGGAGCAGGACCAGGGAACACTTGGTGAGACCATTACTGGTCAATCACCCACAAAAAAGAATTTAATATATATTTATATGTTGTTCAACATTTACTACGACATACAGTTCATACATGTAGAGTAGGTTATTATTGTAAGCCATTAAATAGATCTGCTTCCTCTTGTCTTCTTCTCTGTCTTTTGTTTTTAATATCCATAGGCTGACTGCATTTGTGTTGAGATCGTTTACCAAAGCACAGTCTTTCATCTTCATTGACCAAGCGAACATTGAATCGTCCGTGACTTGGCTGAAAAGTAAACAACGACCAAATGGCTGTTTTGAACAATCAGGAAAGCTCTTCAACAAAAATGAAGGTAATTAAAGTCCCTCTTACTAGAGCTTGTATACGCTGATTTCTTCATGTACAGTAGTAAGAAATGCCGCCAGGGTCTTCTCCCTCTTAGCTTAATTTCAACAGGTTTCACTTACAGTACAGTGATCAATATCTGTATAAATGTAGGCCTATATACAAATATGTATGTGATATATAATTTATTTTTATTATACAAATTGTGCATGTTTACAAATATACTAAATACATTTATTCATCTCTCCTTTCATTTTATTAAATAAAGGTTTATTTTTGCAAGTGTCTTAGATTCCAAAAGTGTCACATCTGGTAAACTCTTCCAAATTTTAGCCCCCTATGTATTGAAAGGATTTCCTTCCAAAAGTGCCATGTCTTTGAATTGAGTCGTCTTGTGTGAGGTTATGAGCTGAGTTTATGGTTTAAATTATGGTGGAGGTGGTCAGTTAAATCTATTAGGACTCCATCGTACCAACCGGGGAATATAAATACTAAGCTAAAAGCCACTGAAAGCTGAAGAGTATTGTAGTGGGATGGGCAAGCAGCTCTGGGATGTAATTTGATTCAACAGCTCAATGTCGCCTGTGGTCAAAAGAAGGGGATTACGATTAGATCTCCACTGTGTTGTGTCGGCGCTGGAGAAAGGTCTGGCTGCACCCTTTATCATTCCGCTATAGGCAGGGGCGTCAGACTGGGGGGGAATAGGACTAAAGCGTGATTTATGATTCTGCAATAAATCTTCTCCGGGGCTACTTAGCTACTTAGAGATACTGATCCCCATGCCATAACCTGACGTGAACCTCTCGAAAAATCTAACTACATGTTGCTGCGACCCACGGCACTTGGCCTTGGCCCATAGATCCTTTTTATCAAGCCCAGAATGTCTCTGGCTGTAGGGAATAGACTTACTTTGGCTATAACTGATGGTGGAGATAGCAAAATGGGAGCAGAATACTGATTGAAATACGCGGCCAATGGCAGGCCTACATTCTTTATCCACTGAGTCAGATGAGATCACTAATTACTTATGCTTCCTCTTTACAGGGTGGTGTGTCTGATGAAATTACTCTCAGTGCCTACATCACTGCTGCCTTCTTGGAGATGAATGCACCCAGAGATGTAAAGTAGATAATTTGTAGTATGATTTGTAGTATGATTGTATATATATATATAATATGTAATATGCATTGTGCATTAATTTGAATATAATATATTTATGGCATTAGCCAATAAAGATTCTGAACACTAACCAAACACTTTTTACTGTTTAAAGGACTAGTGTGTAGGATGTGTGTGTGGGGTGTGGGGGTGGGGGGGGGGGGGGGGGGGTTCTATAAGCGGAAATGTTTTCATTAACCAGTTTTATCCCATCGACTTGGTACTTTTAAAAACAGTATCACAAATGAGAGTGTCCCTCCAGCCCACTTGATGTAATACCTTCAAAATTTTACTGAAAGTGATAGATTCTGTTGGGCCCCATTTGATCAAAATTTTAACAGCTCCACTATTACTGGTTGTGTCCTGATTATTTTTAAAACGGCTTGCGTGAACCCACTTTTAAAGAAACCTGGGTGAGATCCCTCCTCCCACATTAATTTTAGACAATTTAAAAAGACTGTTCATTGAAAGATTTTAGAAAGAAACGTGTCCCAAACAGCTGCATCACTTACTGGGAAATATAACAAAATTATGTGAAAAATTTCAGTCTGGTTTAGGAAAGTAACCATAGCACCGAGACTGGCCTGCTTTAAGCTCACCAATTGACCTTTTAATGTATGCTGATGAAGGCAGTTGGCTCGGGTCTTCTACTTTCTGGACCTCCCCCCCAGTGCTGCTTTTGACCATTGATACAGCTCATGTTAGAAGATCGAGGCAAGTGGTGGTGGAGATATTTGGTACTATGCATCGAGATATGGTCTTCACTTACATGAAAATAGGAAGTTTGTTGCGTGAGTCTGTAAATAACTATGTCTCTCAGTTCAGTCCATGTAAATATGTGTGCCTCAGGGGTCGCGTCTTATGGACATTTGTTTCCTTGATCTGCTATCCCTTGGGACTATCCGAACCATGCATACCCCTTTCCCTTTCCCTCTATTTATGCTCGATTCCCCGCACCAATCCCCATCTTTTCCCCTTCCCCTTTTCAACCTTGTCTGGTTCTCCACTTAACAAACGCCTGGTGTGTGAAGTTTAAAAAAAATGGATGTCAAAATAATTTCCTAAGCTGAACTCAGACAAAACAGAACATCTCGTCATCGGGTCCAGCAATGGCAAAGCAATACTGCAGCTGTCCGGGGCGCTAAAACTCCATGAAGCCCGTGGCAAAGACTCGGTGTTTGGTTTGATAGTCAATTAAATTGAGCAAGCACATCACAAAACCTTGTTCAATCATGTTTTTATCAATTAGAAAATTAGCTAAAATTCGATCCTATGTTAACTTAAAGACACAGAGGACCATTTTACACGCACTCATTCATCACGCCTGGGATTTATTGCAATAGCCTTTAACCTGGTTAATAATCAAAATCTATGTGATCGCTGCTCCAGATGTCCAGCAACTCAGCTGCCAGGGCTTTTAACCAGAACAAAGACATATGATACACTGCTCCTGTTTTAGCTTCATGACTGGCTCCCATCTGTTTAGAAATTGACTTAAATTCTATGGAGCACTTTTAAAGCTCTTCATGGCCTTTCGCCTGGTATATGCTGACCTTTTGTACCATATACATCATGACGCACCTTGAGATACTCGGGCAGAGGTCTGCATCGTCCCAGAGTCTCGAATTGAAAACTAAGAGGGACAGAGAGCGTTTGCTGTTCAGGGGCACTGAGGCTCTGAACGCTGCTGAGGAAATTCCGGTCAGCTTGGCGTCAGTGAATTCTTTAAGTCGCTTCCATTAAAACCCCCCCCTACTTTTATAGGAGAGAGGGGGAGCCTTCCCGGATCTTATGTTGACTTATTTACCCTCTTATCTTTCATGTGTACTTTTAACACATTTTTATTTAACTGTATTTCAGTCTTTTTCATGTTTTATGCTTTTGTATTTGTGTATTGTTAAAGCACTTTGTAACTTGTTTTTGGAAAAAGTGCTCACAATAAAGATATTATATTGTTATTATAGGTCTCCCTGATGCAGAT
>NC_045735.1:4467242-4474674 GCF_008692095.1 Etheostoma spectabile
AGGCGGACTGCATTTGTGTTGAGATCGTTTACCAAAGCACAGTCTTTCATCTTCATTGACCAACGCGAACATTGAATCGTCCGTGGACTTGGCGAAAAGTAAACAACGACCAAATGGCTGTTTGAACAATCAGGAAAGCTCTTTCAACAACAGAATGAAAGGTAATTAAAGTCCCTCTTTATTGAGCTTGTATACGCTGATTTTCATTAAGTTCTCAGTAGTAAGAAAATGCCAGCCAGGGTTCTTCTCCACGAAATTTTGCAACTAAGAGCAACATGAGTAATTCCCTCTTTAGCTTATTTCAACAGTTTCACTTACAGTACAGTGATCAATATCTGTATAATGTAGGCCTATATACAATATGATGTGATATATTTATTTTTATTATACAAATTGTGCATGGTCCAATATATAAATACATATTTATCATCTCTCCTTTCATTTTTATTAAATAAGGTTTATTTTTGCAAGTGTCTTAGATTCCAAAGTGTCCACTGTGTAAAACTCTTCCAAATTTTAGCCCCTATGTATTGAAAGATTTCCTTCAAAAGTGCATGTCTTTGAATTGAGTCGTCTTGGTGAGGTTATTGAGCTGGTTTATGGTTTAAATTATGGTGGAGGTGGTCAGTTAAATTATTAGGACCCATCGTACCAACCGGGAATATAAATACTAAGCTAAAAGACACGAAGCTGAAGAGTATTGTAGGGATGGGCAAGCAGCTCGGGATGTAATTTGATTTCAACAGCTCCAATGTCGCCGTGTGGTCAAAAGAAGGGGATTACGATTAGATCTCCACGTGTTGTGTCGGCGCTGTGGAAAGGTCTGGCTGCACCCTTAGTCATTCCGCTATAGGCAGGGGCGTCAGACTGGGGGGGAATAGGATCTAAAGCGTGATTTATGATTCTGCAATAAATCTTCTCCGGGGCTACTTAGCTACTTAGAATACTGATCCATGCAATAACCTGACGTGAACCTCGTCGAAAAATCTAACTACATGTTGCGCGACACCACGGCACTTGGCCGCTGGCGTTGGTAGCGTTGCATTTCCCTAATCACGTCCTAATTCTTATTCATAAACAACATGAAATCAAGGAGAGGGTTGATTAATCTGCTACAGACCGTGGTCAAAAGCACAGAGAGGGATGAGTACCAGGATGTTTAGAATGAACCGCTGTGGGTCCGGGGAGGGGCCACATGATCCTTTTTATCAAGCCCAGAATGTCTCTGGCTATAGGGAATAGACTTACTTTGGCTATAACTGATGGTGGAGATAGGCAAAATGGGAGCAGAAATACTGATTGAAATACGCGGCCAATGGCAGGCCTAACATTCTTATCCACTGAGGTCAGCTGAGATCACAATTACTTAGTGCTCCTCTACAGTGGGTGTGTATGTGAAATTACTCTCAGTGCCTACATCACTGCTGCCTTCTTGGAGTGAATGCACCCAGAGATGTAAAAGTAGTAATTTGTAGTATGATTTGTAGTATGATGTATATATATATATATATATGTAAATGCATGTAGCATTAATTTGATATAAATATTTATGGCATAGCAATAAAGATTCTGAACACTAACAAAACACTTTTTTACTGTTAAAGGACTAGTGTGTAGGATGGTGTTGGTGTGGTGTGGGGTGGTGTGGGGGGGGGGGGGGGGGTTCTATAAGCGGAAGTTTTCTAACCAGGTTTTCCCATCGACTGTTCTGATTTTTAAAAACAGTACACAAATGAGAGTGTTCCTCCAGCCCACTTGATGTAATACTTCAAAATTTTACTGAAAGGATAGATTCTGTTGGGCCCCATTTGATCAAAATTTTACAGCTCACTATCTACTGGTTGTGTCCTGATTTATTTTAAAACGGCTTGCGTGAACCCACTTTTTAAGAAACCTGGGTTAGATCCCTCCCCCACATTAATTTTAGACAATTTAAAAACTGACTTCATTGAAAGATTTTAGAAAGAACTGTGTCCAAACAGCTGTCACTTACTGGGAAATAACCACAAAATTATTTGAAAAATTTCGTCTGGTTTTAGGAAGAGTACCATAGCACCAGAGACTGCCGCTGCTTAAGTCACCAATGACTTTTAATGTTGCTGATGAAGGCATGGTGCTCGGTCTTTACTTCTGGACCTCCCCCCCCAGTGCTGCTTTTGACCATGAATTACAGCTCATGTTAGAACACGAATGAGCAAGGTGTGCGGAGATACTTGGAATGCTCTGAGAATGGTTTCTCATTACATGAAAATAGGAAGTTTGTTGCGTAGTCTGTAAATAACTATGTCTCTCAGTTCAGTCCAGTAAATATGTGTGCCTCTCAGGGGGTCGGTCTTATGGACCATTTTGTTTCCTTGATCTGCTTCCCTTGGACCATATTCCCCCCCCAAACGCATTTCCCTTTCCTCATATTTTGCTACTTACACACACCCCATACCCTACTTATTTCCCTGTCGATCTCAACCTGATGTCCTTTTCCACTTAACAACTGCCGTGGGTGATGAGTTTAAAAAAATGGAGTCAAATAATTTCCTAAAGCTGAACTAAGACAAAACACGAAATCCTCGCATCGGGTCCAGGCAATGGCAAAGCAAATACTGCGCATCTGCCGGGGTCGCTAGAAAACCCATAAGCCCGTGGCAAAGAAACTCGGTGTTTGGTTTGATAGTCAATTAAATTTGGAGCAGCACATCACAAACTTGTTCAATCATGTTTTTATCAACTTAGAAATATTAGCATAAAATTCGAATCCTATGTTATACTTTTAAAGACCACCGATGGACCCTATTTACACGCACTTATCTCATCACGCCTGGGATGATTTGCAATAGCCTGGTAACCGGTTAACATCAAAATCTAGTTGATCGCTCTCCAGACTGTCCAGCAACTCAGCTGCCAGGCTTTTAACCAGAACAAAGAAATATGATCACTACTCTGTTTTAGCTCATTGACTGGCTCCCAGTATGTTTTAGAATTGACTTTAAATTCTATGGACACTTTTAAAGTCTTCATGGCCTTTCGCCGTTATATCTGCTGACCTTTACGTACCATATACATCATGACGCACCTTGAGATCTCGGGCAGAGTCTGCGATCGTCCTCAGAGTCTCGAATGAAAACTAAGGGACAAGAGCGTTTGCTGTCAGGGCCTTGAGGGCTCTGAACCGCTGACCTGAGGAAAATCCGGTCAGCTTGGCGTCAGTGAACTTTATTAGTCGCTTCCTTAAAACCCCCCCATATTTTTAAGGAGGGGGGAAGCCGTTCCCGGATCTTATTTGACTTATTTTGACCCCTCTATTTTCAGTTGTTTTTCCACATTTTATATTTAACTGTATTTCACGTCTTTCTTAATGTTCTTATGCTTTTGTATTTGTGTACTTGTTAAAGCACTTGTAACCTGTTTTTGAAAAAGTGCTCTACAATAAAGAGTTATTATTATTGTTATTATAGTGTTTACCATGATGCAGAATGTGGACTTGTTTTTTGTCTTGATTAGAGACTGAGCCCTTCATATCTACATTAGGAGCAGGTCCACTTTACTGGAGCCCGCCCATGTGACACAGAATATTTGTACCAGTTGACCCCAGAAAAACAAACAACACACATGCTTTAGATAAGGGCCTTTCATGCTGTCGATGAAGCGTGACAGGCCACTCCTAGGTCTCCTCCCACACTTAGGGACAGAAGGGGCGTAAACTGGTGTATTCAGTTCCCCTGCTTGATGCCACAACATAGTAGAAATACACTTAGTTTTGAGTACAGGCAGAAAACCCCAGTATCAGCTTGTAGTGATGAAGGAAAAAAGTTAGGTTTTTTTTCAAAAAATTGAGCAAAGGAGCATTTAAATAGTTAGAATTAATTTGAATGCAACCCACGTAGCCTAGTCTTACCCTATTATTTTTCTCTTATTATTATCTGATGACTTCAAATTTCAAATGTAATGTTAGTCTTTTTTAAACATATTTCTGTTTGGTGGTTAGTATTGTATGCCTCATTTGACAATGTCATTTGTGGGTAGTTGTTTATTTCTGTCGATGCAATAAGTTTTTTGTTTCCTCCTTTATCATTCAGACTAGTAGCACTGGTGAATACTTAGTAAAATATTCGTGGCCGGTTTCTTTTTCCTCTGTGCCCTCAGTTTTTTTTTCTAAAGCTCACTTTCTGCTGTTTTGTGTGATTGCCTACGGCGAGACCAGGGACAGTTGTTACACTTTTTGCAATTTTAAGCAATACATCAAAAATCCATTTACACTGGAATATCCAATTTCTTATTATGTATATTATAAACTTCAATATGTCAACTACTGACACAATGTGTTTAGGTGGTTTTATGAAATGTGTATGTAATTCACTCTCTCCACTGTTACAACCAGGGAAGGTTAACAAACGTCAGGTTGTAACATGTCTAAAACATATCTAATGAATCAATCATATACTCAAAATGGAAAATATTATGTATTAGTCGTGTTATTGTGACCATTCATTTCATGTTTTTAAGTAATGATTACCTGTTTTTCATACAAAGTGACAAAAAAGAGGTGAAGCGGTCAAATTATAATACAAGAAATTGATTCAATGGGTAGAACAAACAAGTTTAACTTAAACATTCTCAACAACAGAGAGGGAGGGGGTGGGGGGCTGGGAAGTTTGAAGCATTTCACATTTAATTCTCACAATTAAATGAAATATACGCAGTTTTTGGTGATACTGGGACAGTTGTCACGCCCTGTAACCATATTTTCATCTCATGTGAGCTAGCTTGACTGCTAGTTAGACTTAGACAGACTATATTGTCATTAAACTGCTCATTCATAATATACAGTTGAGCGATATTGCGTTGCAAGGCTCCGAAAAAGAAAATAAACAGAAGACAAGTAAAAAAAGAAACAGTATCAATATAAGTATGTGCAATATAAAGTATGTGCATAATGATTATAAGATGATTATGACTAGTGCAAATATCAGTAGCAACCTTCATAGACATTTGATCTCATAACAGCATCCAAAAAAGTACATCAGAAAGAAAAACATTTTTTATCTCAAAAACAACCTTTTGTAGATGACGCCGTCAGGAAGTTTCAAATGTGGCTCCGTTTTTAGCAAGAATGGAGGGACACTAACGTCATCACTCCAGGTTGTTTCTGATGGGAGGAATTCAAAGTGTTACAACCCTCCCCTGTTACAACTGTCCCTGGTCTCCCTACTGAAGTCGTTTGTTTCCCTCTGTATATAGGAATTTGTTAACAGTGCAGCAAAATGTGTTCTTTTCATCGGTTCTAGGATTCTGCGCTTCATGGACCTGTGAATGCTAGCTTGTCTTGCCTCAAGGAGTCCATCACTGACCTCAGCAACACCTACACCACCGCTCGTGGCGTACGTCTTCACCTGGCAGGTGACACATGGACACGCCTCTCACCTACTGAACCACACTAGACACTGTTCATCACAAGAGGTGAGTCATCCTCCTACAGGAAATCATTCTGGCTTCATTACTGTGAAACAGCTTACCCTGTGCCTCTTTGTCTCTTTGTGGATGGGTTGTTTAGGAGTGTTACCTCCACTGGTCTCAGACAGCACGACAGAACGTCTCCACCTCTCTGTCTGTGGAATCAGCTCCTATGTGCTGCTGGCTAAACCAGTGCCTCTCCGCTGCTGAAGACCTGGGCTACGCCAGCCGCATCGTTTTAGATGGCTGACTAGCCAGCAGAAACTATTACGGAGGATTCTCCTCCACAGGTACACCCAAACGTGTTAAGATGGACTTTGAATGTACAATAATCTCTTCTGGAACAAATAAGATCAACAAGTTAATTAATATGTCTGGCTAGCTGTGACCTTAAGCCCATTTGTTCTACTTCCCGTATCCCACCAAAACACATAGTGTGGAACAAGAAAAACAGACCATATTTGTGTTTGTGACCAATGCATTTTTCTGCTTCTTCACTTCAGTGTTTCTTTAAATGTTGACATTTAGCTTATGAGGTGTAGGAACATTTTCTCCACTTAAGGACCATTAGTTTTTTAATAAATCTGGATCTTTAGTCCAAATAGACCTGACCCTCCCTTCACCAGAAATACATTTTTTATGACCCTCCAAAATGATTGGGAAAAAAGGCATGACCCACCCCGACAATTTATTGATGCCTTCTGTTCTGGTTTGCTCTTGGCAAAGATGTACAGATAGCCATTGTTTTTCACAACCATAACACACACAACTTAACCTAACCTCTGCCTTCTCATCTTACACATCACACTCCACTGTTTAGGGTTCCATTTCAGTAGATTTACTCACCAACACTGTTGTGGAAACACAATAAGCATGAGAACTAATAGCACACTTACTGCATTACTTCAAATACTAAGATACTCCTCTATAAACAGTGTACACATGAAATAAACGATTAAAACAATGAGACCATTTACAAAGCACAACTGGCTAATAACCCATATTGAAGCTGGCCTGCCAATCACTCAAACCCAGAGAACTTTTCCAAGTAACCAAACACCAAACAAGCCCACCTTGAAATGTTTTCTTTTCATGATACAAACAGTTCTGTGACCCTCCCCCTAGACTAAAATAACGTTGGTAGCCCTCACCTCAACAAAGAATAAAAGACAGGACCTCCCCTATTTTCCTCCAGTGGTCTCTCCATAATACACAAACAATCCTTATAAAAAAATTAAAGCCTTGAGTTATCTTTCAAATTATTTTAAACTGAAACTCACATTATTAGACATGCATAGTATCTCACAGGTCAGCAACATTTATGATCCTAATATGAACAGTGAAGTGTAAACAAAAGAACTTTACAGTTGTTATAAATGTAAGCACAAGTATTAGGTATTTTTCTTGTTTGGTGTTGAGGACACCGTGGTGGCCTCAGGCTCTGGCTCTCTACTCCACCTGGTGTTCAGTCAGTGGGTTCAAGCACAGTACGGTCCAGTCTCCCAGTGGCCAGCTGACGTTTGATGGAATCAGTACAACAACTGCTCTACCAGGAGAAAAATCTGCAGGACGTGGACAGGAAGGTACAGTTGTTGTCGGGGTCTGGGTCCCCCGAGTGACGGGGACGTGCATTGCTCTGCGATAAGGTCCGTGGTGAGTGTACCAACACCTGATGAATTTATACTGTACCTTTGAACCATTTTTGAGCGAGGAAAAGAGATTTTTTTTTCACTTTTCATGATTGCATGATTGATTGATTGTCATTTTTAATGCCTCTAAGTGGCCCATCCCACACAGAATTACATGACACCAACACAACATTAATTATTTCCACAGTTCCCTGTCCAATGTCCACACACAACATTCTCCACTTTGCACAAAACAAATAACAAATAAAACAGACCACAGGTACCACAACACATCAGTGCAACCCATACGTTGTCCAACTAAAGCCAAACAACTCATACACAAAAAACAGACTAAAAAA
>NC_045735.1:4474699-4483649 GCF_008692095.1 Etheostoma spectabile
AACCATGAACTCAAGGTAGAGGGTTGATTTACACTGCACAGACCGTGGTCAAAAAGACAGAGAGGGAGTGAGTACCCAGGGCTGTTAAGAATGAACAGCTGGGGATCCGGGGAGGGGCCATAGTCATTTTTATCAAAGCCCAAGAATGTCTCTGGTTAGGGAAATAGATTACTTTGGGCTTAAATGATGGTATGGGATAGCAAAATGGACCAGACTACTGATGAAATCCGCGCCAAGGCGGCGACATTCTTTATCCACGGTCAGCATGAAGACATCCCTAATTACTTAGCTTCCTCTTACGGTTGGTGTGTATGATGGAAATTACTCTCAGTGCCCTACAGCACTGTGCCTCTGGAGATGAATGAACCAGAGATAGCGAGTAAGTAGTAATGTAGTCTGATTTGTAGTAGATTGTAGATATCTCTACACTAGGATGTAATAGCATGTGCTAGCAATTAATTGAATATAAAAGATTTATGGCATGCAATAAAGATTCTGAACACTACCAAAACACTTGGTACTGGTTTAAAGGCACTAGGGGGTAGGATGTGTGGTGTGTGTGTGGGGGGGGGGGGGGGGGCGGGGGGGTTATAAGCGAAATGTTCATTAACCAGTTTTATCCTCGACTTGGTATGAGCTGTTAAAAACAGATCACAATGAGAGTGTCCTCAAGCCCAATTGATGTACTACCTTCAAAATTTTTACTAAAGTGTAGATTCGTGGGGCCCCATGTGATCAAAATTTTTAACAGCTCCCTATCTACTGTTGTGTCCCGATATTTAATAACGTTGGGTGAACCCACTTTTAAAGAAACCTGGGTTAGGATCCATCTCTCCCAATCAATTTTAGGACCAATTTCAAACTGGCCTTCATTGGCAAAGATTTAGGAAAGAACTGTGTCAAACAGCTGCCTACATGTACTGGGAAAATAACAAAATAGTTGAAAATAATTTCAGTTGGTGTAGGAAAGTACCATGCACCGAGACTGCCCTGCTTAAAGGCACCCAATGACCTTTTAATGTATGCTGCTTGAAGGCATGGCTCTGTCCTGTACTTCTGGACCTCGTGATGCTTTGACCAACCATTGATCACAGCATCGTTAGAACAGTACTGAGGAACTGGGTGGGGGGCTCGATGGTACTGCTATAGAATAGGTTTTAATTCATAAATGACAAATAGGAAGTTTTTGCGTGGCGTAAACACTATTGTCTCCTCGTCAGTCCAGTTAAATATGGTGTGCTCAGGGGCTGTCTTAGGGACCATTTGGTTTACTTGTATTCTGCTCCACTTGGACATATTATTCCATTAAAAATGGACATTTCTTTTAATTTATGCTGATGGAAAACAAATCTATTACCTGTCAGGATCCTCAGACCCGAATGCTGAGTTCACTTAACACGCCTGGGTGAAGTTAAACAATGGAGGTCAAATAATTTCTCCAGCGGAACTCAGACAAAACAGAAATCCTAGTCATCGGGTCTCAGCAACATGGCAAGCCAAATACTGCCATCGGGGGTCGTAGTAGTAAATACATAAGCCCGTGGCAAAGAACCCGCGGTGTTTGGTTGATAGTCAAATATTTTGAGCAGCAATCACAAACTTGTTTCAAGCATGTTTTATCAACTTAGAAATTATAGCAAAAAAATGCGACTTGTAAACTTTAAAGAACTCGGGCCGGACCCTTTAAAGCCTTTCATCTCCTCACGCCGGAGATTGCAATTAGCCTGTCCTGTTTAACTCAAAAATCTATGATCGACTCAGGACTGTCAGAACACCCCCCTTCAGCTGCCAGGCTTTTAAACCAGACACAAAGGAAGATGACACATTACTCCTGTTTAGCTTCATGGACTGGCGCCCAGTATGTTTTAGAATTGACTTTAAAAGTTCATTGATCACTTTTCAAGCTCTTCATGGCTTCGGCATGTTATATCTCTGACCTTTAGAGTACCATATACAGCAGCACGCACTGAGATCTCGGCCGAGGTTGCTATCTGTTCCGAGTTCTCGAATGAAAAACTAAAGGGGGACAGAGCGTTTGCTGTCAGGGCCCTGAGGCTCTGGAACAGCATGCCTGTGAGGACTCAGGTAGCTGCGTCATGTGACCTCTTTTAAGTCGCTTCTTAAACATACTTGTTATAGGAGAGCCTTTCCGTCTATTGGATTTATTTGTACCCTCTTTTTTAATTGTATTTTACAAATTGGATTCTAACTGTATTGCAGTATTAATGTCTTTGCTGTGTATTTGGGACTGTTAAAGCACTTTGTAATTGTTTTGCAAAAGGTGCTTACAACTAAAGATTATTATTATGTTATTATTAGTGTATACATCACCTGATGCAGAAATTGGTGTTTTTGGGCCTTGATTAGACTGAGCCCTTCATATTACAATTAGGAGCAGGTCACACTTTCACGGAGCTCCGCCATGTTGACACCGAATATTTGTCAAGTACGCAGAACAACAAAACCACTGCTTTAAGAAGAGAGCGCATTAATGCTTTTACAGTATGAAGTGAAGGCCACTCTAGGTCTTCTTAACCACTTGGACAGAAGGGGGTTAAACCTGGAGTGTGATCAGTTCACGCTGATGCCACAACATAGTATGTGAAAACATTAGTTGTGTGAGTACAGGACGAAACCCCCAGTATTACTGTAGGTGAATGGAAGTGAAAAAATAGGTAGAAAAGTTTTTTTTCAAAAAATTGAGCAAGGGCATTTAATAGGTCGAATTTAATTGAAGGCAAACCCACGGTAGCTATCTTCCCCATATTCATTTTTCTCGTATTATTATATGATGACTTCAAAGGTTTCCATGTAATGTTAGTCTTTTTTAAAATATTTCTGTTGGTGTTAGTATTGTATGCCTCATTTGACAGCAATGTACATTTGTGGGTAGTGTTTATTTAGTTCTGTCGCGCATAAGTTGTTGTTTCCTCCTTTCATTCAGACTAGTCAGCACTGGTGAAAACCTTAGTAAAAACTAGTGTGGCGGTTAGTTTTCATCTGTGCCTCAGTTTTTTTTCTACAGCTCACTTGCTGCTGTTTGTGTGATTGACTACGGCGAGAACAGGGACAGTGTGTTACACTTTTGCATTAAGCACTTACATCAAAAACAATTTACACTGGAATATCCATTTCTTATTCGGTCTATTTATAACTTCCATATGTCAAATACTGACACAATGTGTTTAGGTGGGTTGTAGAAATGGGTATGTAATTCACTCTATCACCGGTACAACCAGGGAGGTTAACAAAGTCAGGTTGTAACGGTCTAAAATATCTAATGATCAATCATCTACTCAAATGGAATATATTATGTATTAGTCGTGTTTTGTGACATTCATTTCATGTTTTTTAAGTAAGATTACTGTTTTTAATACAAAGTGACAAAAAAGAGGTGACGGTCAAATGATAAATACAAGAAATTGATTCAATGGGTTGAACAAACAAGTTAACTTGAAACATTTCAAACAACCGGAGAGGGAGGGGTGGGGGGAGGGAAGTTGAAGGCATTCACATTTAATCCTCCCCCCCACAATTAATGAAATATTACGCAGGTTTTTTTGGTGATACTGGGACAGTTGTCAGACTGTAACCCATATTTCATCTTCATGTGAGCTAGCTTGACTGATAGTTAGACGTAGACAGACTATATTGTCATTTAACGCTGCCATTATAAATACAGCTTGAGCGATATTGCGTTGCAGGCTGGAAAAAGCAAAGAACAGAAGACAAGTAAAAAAAGAATACAGTTAGCAATAGAAGTAGGGGCAATATAACGTATGTTGCAGAATGATTATAAGTGACTAGACTAGTGGCACTTTCAGTAGCAAACCTCATGAAGGACATTGGATCTCAAACAGCATCCCAAAAAGTAATCAAAGAAAAAAAATATTTGTACTCCAAAAACAAACTTGTGTAGATGACGACGTCAGAGTTTCAAAATTGGTCCGTTTTTAGACAAGATGGCGGGACACTAACGTCATTCACTCAGGTGTTCTGATGGGAGAATAAAGTGTACAACACTCCTCCTGTTACACCTGTCCCTGGTATCCTAGGAAGTCGTTTGTTTCCCTCTTATATAGGAATTGGTACCCGTGCAGCAAAATGTGTTCTTTCATCGGTTTAGGGATTCTGCGCGCATGGACCTGTTGTGAATGCTAGTCGTTGTCGACCTCAAGGATCCATCACGTGAACCTCAGCACACACTACACCACCGCTTCGCTCTAAGTCTTCACCCTGCAGGGACCATGGAGACCCGGTGCCGACCGACGGCACACCCTCAGAACTGTTGCTCACAGAAGGTGATCACCCTACAGGCATCATTCTGGCTTCATTACTGTGACAACAAGCGTTACCCTGTGCCTTTTGTCATCTTTGTGGATGACGTGTTTTTAGATGGTTCCTCCACTGGCTCAGCAGCAACAGAAACTCCAGCCCTCTGTCTGTGGAGTCGACTCTCATAGTGGTGCTGCTGTGCTAACTCAGTGCCTATCCGCATGCTAGAGACCTGGGCTACGCCAGCAGACGTTAGAGGAGGTTGTGTGACTAAGCGCAGAACTACTATCGGATGATGTCTGCTTCACACAGGCACATGTACCTAAACAGGGTTAAGATGGGACTTTGAATGTAACAATAATCCTCTCGGGAACAAATAAAGCTGACAAAGTTATGTAATATGGCTTAGCTGTGCACTTAAGCATTTGTCTGACGCCGTTATCCCAAAACAACAAAAACAAATAGCGTGGAAAAGAAAAACTAGAACTTATGTGTGTTTGTGACACGCTTTTTCTGCTTCGTCACTTCAGGTTTCTTTTAAATCGTGACATTGAGTTTATGAGGTGTTGGAACATTTTCTCACTTAAGGACCGTTCGTTTTTAATAAAGAGGATCTTTTAGTCCAAATAGACATGACTCCTCCGTACAGAAATACATGTTTGTTATGCTCCGACAAAATGATTGGAAAAAAGCCATGACCCACCCGACAATGTATGTGATGCTTCTTTCTGGTGTGCATCTTGGCAACGAGTACAGATAGCCCATTGTTTTTCACAACCATAACACAACAACTTAACCTAACCTCTGACTGCTCATCGTAACACCTCACACTCACTGTTTAGGGTGCCATTCAGAGATTTCTCACCAAACACGTTGGGGAAACGCAATATAGCTATGAGACCTACATAGACACTTCTGCATTACTTCAAAATATAAGCTACTCCTTAGTAAATTAGTGATCATACATGAAAGTAAAAACGATAAAACACTGAGACCATTTAAACCAAGCCCACTGGCTAATACCCCATTATGACAAGCTGGCCTGCCCAATCACTCAAACAAACAGAGAAATTTCCAAGTTGACCAAACAACCAAACAAGCACCGTGAAATGTTTTCTTTGTTTTCAGAAAAACAGTTCTGTGACCCTCCCCCTAGGGACTAAAGAACGTTTGGGTAGCCCTCACATCAACAAAGAAGAAAAAGACAGGACCTACCCCTATTTTACGCCAAGTGGTTTATTCCGTAAATACAAACAAATCCCGTAAAAAAAATAGTAAAGCCTGAGTTTATTCTTTCAAATATTTTAACGGGAAACTCACATTAATTGAGACATGCATAGTAACTCCACAGGCAGCAAAAATTTATGACTCTACATATGAACGTTGAGGTTGTAAACAAAAGAACCTTACAGTTGTATAAATGTAAGCACAAGTATTAGGTATTCTTTGTTGGTGTTGAAGGACACACGTGTGGCTCTTCAAGGCTCTGGCTCTCTACTCCACTATGGTGTTCAGGCCAGGGGTTAAAGCAAGTGGCGGTCCAGTCTCAAGTGGCAGCTGATGTTGATGTAAATCAGTTACAACAAATGCTTACCAGGGAGAAGAATCTGCAGGGCGTGCAGGCACGTCACAATGCCTGGAGGTTGAAGGGGACCGGGCATGGTGCTGCAATAAAGGTCAGTGGGTATGTAACATGAACCACCAATCTGAGCTTTATACTGTACATTTAACCATTTTGCGCGAGGAAAACGCGATTTTTTTTTCACTTTCATGTTGCATGATTGATTGATTGTCATTTTTAATGACTCTAACGTGGGCCCATCACCCCCAACAGATACATGGGACACCAACACAACATAACTTATTTCCCTTAGGGCAGTTCCTGTCAAGTCCACACACAACATTATCACTTTCCACCAAACAAATAACAAATAAACCGCCACGAGGTACCACAAACTCAGTGCAACCCATACGTTGTCCAACTAACGCCACAAACCACTCATACACAAAAAAAGACTAAAAAATATATTTAGTGTTCCTTTCCTTTGTTTACATCTAGCTCGATTTCTCTTGTCTATAACATCCCACTCCTATGTTCGTTCCACTTCGTCCGCTGGGTTGACACAACCAGAAGTGCCGACCTGACCCAGGAAAAGAACCAAAGTCCATCTGTAAACAACCATCCCCTGTAGTATCAACACGCATCACGAATAATTGCCAGGAAGTGTTTGAACTATCATGTTAGATGAGTGCGTGTGGATGGGCAGGATATTACAAACTTGGCGCTAAAAACTCAAACTCTAACAAACGGTACATGGAGCCCATCCAAAGACCAGATTGACATCATATTTTTAGTACTTGCATTGAGATATAGTGGAAAGGAGCCCAGTACACAATGGTTCTCCTGGATTCAAAATGCTCTACTGGAATAGTGCCAGACCCAGTCTCTTGAACCTGGTGTGTAGTGATTCCAGTAACCTTAAACGGTAGTAAGTTGTCAGTTGTTGTCATGAAACCCAGTGATTAATGTCTCCTCACAGCTCAAAGGTGCCAGGCTGGTAAAAGGAGGATCGTGTTCTGGTGTACATACGGGAGGTGAGAGGGATTTAAAGTGACAACCAAGAGATGATTCTCTCCAGATTTGTTACTGAACATGTTGTCTATTTTTCTTCCAACAGTTAACGAAGGACATAGTCATCAACCACAGCCTAACGCTCATACAGGAGTACCAAGTACAGAACCTGAAGCCAGCCGTGGTCAAGCTCTACGACTACTACCAGCCAAGTAAATCAGTCCTCTCTAAACCTCATTCACAGAAGTCATACCACACACTGCTCTGTGGTATCTGCACACCAACCTGAACAGTTATCAGAATAATAATTTATAGTAGTCTGTTAAAGGTGCTGTAGGTAGAATTGTGAAGATCCAGGACATAGCCTGGCCCTTATTTGAGGATCTGAACAGGGAGCTGTGAATTATTGCAAATCACACTACACGCTGTAGTTGGAGCCATTTTTCTGTTTAAATTACCTTTCTAATGTAGTTCTACTCAAAGTTTCAGCAAATATGAGAGAAAATTAGTTTTATAATTCTTAGGCCTACCTACTGCATCTTTAATATGATAAACTATTGAACACATGATGTAAGTTTGACTCATTTTCTCCTTTTTTTCCCTCAAGGTGACCAGTCTGATAGAGAATACATCTACCCTTGTGTTGCAGGTAACCCACTGTAATAACATACAAAAGCACTATAAATGCAAATTGGAATTGTTTAAAAGATTATAAAATTGCAATTTTCTAACCTAAAACCAAACTAAGCATACAACTAGTGTCGACAGTGAAACCCAGCTCACACCAAAGATTTGCAGGAAAGATTTTAGAAGGTTGCAGCAGTCTGATGGTGATGCCTGCAACATTGGCTGGTTTTAGAACGTAAGGCATGTTACGTGGTGTTTGAACAGCCAATTAGCTTGTAGCAAAGTCAGCTAGTTAAGTCAGTCAAACTCATACGCTAACATCAAAACCCACCCAGAGAGGTACGGTGGCTGAGAATGGACATTACGAGTAAAGCCACAATTCTGAATAGAGCCCCTAGCACCAAGCATGCATTACATCTCCCCCTCTTCAGAGAAGGACATACTGCAATTATAGATAATGTGAAAGCATTCTATAACCAGGCTAACATTAGCACAAACCTGAAATTAAGCCACCAATTCAATATTATATTGGCACATTAACACTGGAAAGAAAGTGTGCAACTTAACTTGTTGCTAATAAACCTTACAGTAGATTGACTTAAAGTAAGTCACAGAACAGCTCAACTACTCTCTAAACTTTACAAAGAAACAGTCACAAATCCAGTCTTTTTCACCACCTTGCCTTATTGGGTGGTGTATGACCTGGAAGGACGAACTTGGCCAGAGTCTAGGAGATTTCCAACAGATGAAGGCAACACTTTACTAGGGGAGACGCCTCTTGGTTAGAAGCAGCCTCAGCTGAGTCAGTCCAGGGCTCATTATTCGAGAAGTGAAGTGACTGATTTGCTACTGCTGAGCTCTTGCGAAGATGCTGACTGTTACGACAAAGCTCTTTGCTGCCAAAGTCCACAACGTACGTACTGGGTGCACTGTGTTTCTCAACAACAGTTGCTGGGGACCACCTTGATTTCCCAGGGTACGGTTCCACTCTGACCTCCTGTCCAGGTGTTAGTGGCGGGCGTTGTTTAGATGAACTATGCTATTGTGGACCATTGTGCGTTCTCAGCACAGCGGGAATGCCATGTCTGCACTTTCAATGTTTCACTTATACTTCAATGCCCTTTGAGTAGTAGTAAACAAGCACTAATAATAAATTTACCTATGTTAAAATATGCAATAATTAAGGAAAGCAAGTGACAAGTCCATAGAGAGCTGAAGTCACGCCCTTCCGGTGGACCTCATGGGACTTTAATTTGGAAAAGAAATATGAACGGTAGTGAACAGGGAGAGGCAAATTTATTTGTTGATCCCATTTGAATTGAGCCATGGATTACAAATATGATGTTCAGGGTTTGTAATCCATGGCTCAATTCAAACGGGATCAAAAATGTCTGTTATGTTATGAGGGGGCGACTTCTAACTCAGCTGGTAGAACGTGCACCCCATGTAGGCCGAGTCCGTGGCAGTGGCCGGCGT
>NC_045735.1:4483697-4484094 GCF_008692095.1 Etheostoma spectabile
CCCCCATTCCATGCCAATCTCCAGAGATGCTCTATCTAATGATAATAAAAAAACGTTTTAAAAGGAATGAAAATGGACTGCTCCAATTTCTGACCCTTTTGTTTTTTTGTTTTTGCCAGTTCATCACTACTGGAAACTATTAACTATCCTCATTCATATGCTACAATGAAATTATTTTAAATAATATTAAATTAAATCCAGCTACAAAAAAAGCTGGAAAAAAATGGAAGTAGGTCTTCAGAGTAGTTGCTATGAAGAGGATACACTGTCTCATATAATAGAATTGGTGTAAACTATCAGGTGTCAGAACGTTGCAAATCTTTGGTTTTGAAAAAGCTTAAGTCTTTGCATGAATTTTTATTTCTCATTATTTCTTTTGCAGCTTGAAGAGCGTGTG
>NC_045735.1:4484104-4485049 GCF_008692095.1 Etheostoma spectabile
CAGTCCTCGAGTCGTCCAGAAGATTCATATTATGTACTTAACACCATGTCTGTTTGTATTTCCTTGTTAGTAGTCTGCCACAACCCCTTACAGCTGTGGAACTACAGTGTCCGAAGTGGGGGGGGGGTGTGGTGGGTGGTAGTGTGGTGGGGTGTGGGTTGTGGGTGGGGGGGGGGGTGGGGATGTGGCGGGGTGGGTCTGGGGGTGTGGGGGGGTGTTGGGGTGTGGGGTTGTGGGTGGGGGGGGGGGGGGTGGGGGGGGGGGGGGGGGGGTCGGGGGGGGGGTGGGGCGGGGGGTGGGGGGGCCGGTGTCTGTGTGGCTGGGGGCTTGTGGGGTTGGGGGGGGGGGGGGCGGTGTGGGGTGGTGTCCTGGGTGTGTTGGGTGTGGCCTGTGGGCGGGGGGCGGGGGTGGGGGCCGTGTGCTGAGGGGCGGGGGATGTTTCGGTGTGGGGGTGTCTTGGTGGTGTCTGGGGTGGGGTGGTGGGGGTGGGGGGGTGGGTGGCTGTGTGGTCGGGGTGGCTGTGGGGGGGGGGGGGGGGGGGGGCGGGGGGCGGGGCGGGGGGTCTGGGGGGGGGGCGGGGGTGTGTGGGGGGGTGGCTGGGCGGTGGCGGTGGGGTGGGTAGTGTGTGTTGGTCTGTGTCCTGTGGGGTGTGTGTGTGTGTGTTGTGGTGTGTGGTGGTGCCGTGTCTGTGTCTGTGTGTGGTCTGTGTGTCTGTGTGTGTGTGTGTGTGTGGGTGGTGTGTGGGTGTTTGTGGTGTGTGTGTGCTCTGTGGGGTTTTTTGTGTGTGTGTGGTGTGTGTGTGTGTGGTGTGGTGTGTGGGTTGTGTGTGGCTCTGGTGTGTGTGTGTGTCCTGATGTGTGTGTGGATATATATAATATATATACTGTATAATATCTACAGTGCGCCTCTGGCCTTCTGTACAGCCAAATGCCTTTTTGACCCTCT
>NC_045735.1:4485074-4489944 GCF_008692095.1 Etheostoma spectabile
AGAAGAGGAAATGCATGGCCTAATAGACATTAAACAATGTGATAATAATTCCATTTGAAAGTACTTTGTGTAATTTTTCCACTGTTTAATCTTTCGGCTCTGCATTACATAGTCGTCACACTGTGAAGAAATAATGCATTATAATTATCAGTTGACACAAATAAACATTTTTTCAAAACTGAAAGTCAGCCCGTTTGATCTCTGGCATTTACTTAGGACAATAATAAAATAATAAAATTTTCATATTTATGATATTTACACCCACAGCAAGGGACACAAGCAAAATGCGTGTCAAAAAGGTGATCCTCTTGGCCTTACATCACAGCTACTTGGCCTTTTTGCCCTTGCGCTTCATATACCGAGGGGTGACGTGGTCTCCCATATATCGGATCATACGGGGGCCTGGTTTACCAGTAAACCGACAAGAGAGAGACGGGAGCACGCGACCGCGCAGAAATGACCAAAACGCGATGAATATGGAAATAAAATGGACCATCTGGATGTAGTTGTGGATAAACTCTAAGCCGAAATAAGGCTGAATGTCCAGGTGCTCAATAGAAAAACATCCACAGTTGACGGCTTAGAAGACTCCGGATGAGACCTCCGTAACCGCTAAACCGTTAGCTTCAGAAGGCACCGTTGGGTAAGTTGCTGGTTGTCATGGTTGATAAATTCTTAAAACTATGAACGGGTGGCTATTTTTACGGTGGGCGGGTCGCGGGCTTCAGAGGGTTTAAAAGAGTCCTGTGAAGTAGGCTTGTGTTTTTAAATCTTTAAAATAGTACTGTGTGTTGTGAGTTTTAAAAAAAGTTAAAATGTCTGAAGGAACAATGGTTAGAAATTAAGACTAAGCTGTCTCCATTTCCCCCCACCTCTGACTGTAAAGAGTGTTTTTTTTTTTTGCTTACATCATACAAATCTCAAACAAATAAAGGCAAGTTAGAAAAAACAAAACCCAATTCAAAAGAAAACTTTGCAGCGGGCGAACAGATAAAAACCAACATAAGCGAATAACATCCCGAAGAGGAAAATATATATCTAAAAATAAATAAAAATAAAAAAAAATAACATACAAAAAAACAAATAACGGGGAAGGCTATCTCAAATTAAATTAAGAGTTTCAAGCAACGAACAAATCAAGGGCTTCCCGACCTAATAGGTTCAGTGATTATCTATATAGGGGTAGTCGCATCTTAAAATGACAAGGGAGCGGTTGATCCTTAAAATATCAAGTTTATGAATAAAATGGTTCCTAAAAGTACACAAATTGTTAAGAACAAAGTTAACCTCTTATCATCACCAAAAAACACCAAATTAACATTCAACACAGTCAGAGAGTATCCAATCCCTGGTCCGGGAAAGACAGCTCTGCGATCTTCCAGAAGGGTTTGCACGACTCACAAATAAAGAAAAGTTGTTCTAGCTCTCAATTTCGTTCCAAACAACACAGTTATTAGTATCAAAATTGAACAGTCTAAGAATTCGTTTGTAGGGTAACTTCCATTTAAAATTTTAAAGTGGCACTCGTTCACCTTGGAAAGAGAATGTGGGAATGAGTATAGCTTGGTCTTTTTTCTTAACTTCTCCGCACCACAGTCTTTCGAACTAGATTTCTTCTCAACGATTAGGATAGAACTCATAACAGATATTCTGATACCTTGTTGGTACATTTAATGGCAGAAAGGAATTCCCTCTAAGCAGAGTGCCTCAAGACAGGAGGAACCCGGAGGTATTTAATGTTCTGTATACCCATTGATTTCAGAGACAGTGGGAAGTTTCACTCCATCTATCAGTACTCATTGGCAATTGATGGAGGTGATATATTTTCAAAACGCCTCGTGCGGTAACAAGACACCCCATTACTGTCCATTAAAATGAGCAATTGCCAGATTCCTCTGAATACATTCCTCCAGTAAAGATTTGCTGTCATACCAATATTAACCTATTAGTCCAAATGGGGTATTGGGAGGGTGTAACATATGTTTATGGACAACTTCCAATAGAGAAGAACATGCTCGGATGGAACTGAAGAGGTTTGATGGCAAAGAAAGGCATTCAACAGTCACACAGCAGAAGAAAGTCAATTCACAATCTTGGAAAATATTAGATTGGAGAAACAAACACAAAGGACTGCGCGTTATTGATAAAGATTTAACCATTTCATTGTCTTATGTATTGACATTTTGTTTTTCCATATGAAATAACATTGACATTGTCATG
Organism: Etheostoma spectabile; assembly: GCF_008692095.1. Lineage (NCBI taxonomy): Eukaryota > Metazoa > Chordata > Actinopteri > Perciformes > Percidae > Etheostoma > Etheostoma spectabile. Next base: position 4,487,295 of record NC_045735.1, read on the forward strand.
GCTTGATCATATTTGTAGAGAGGGTAACGTGAAGGCCGGGTAAATAGTATGGATGCGTCCCATTTTGGATATAAGACTCGCCAAAGGATTGTGATAGCTCTCTGCAGGCAACCGATGTGATATTAAACTTGTCGATATTGTTCAGATATTCATGTGCGCCTGAATTATTTTATCCTTAGAAATAACAATCCCCAAAGTGTTTACACGTTGTGACCTAAATTCTATGTTCATGCAAAAGGGTGTAAGGATAATCATGCAATGATAAAAGTTCACATTATTTAATTCAATTAAACCTGAAGATTGAAATGGTCAATGATTTGTAAGGTACGGGAATAGATTTTATTTTTAAGAAAGAAAGTGTGTCGTATAAGCCAATTGACGGATGGTACTTGTATGGTATCCAACTAACCCTTCATACAACTATTCTGGTCAGAACTGACAACATTTCTGCAACCATTAGGAATAAAAGTGGAGAGCTACTGCACCCTGACGACTTCCCTCGTAATCTCCACCATTGCGGAAAGGTGCCTGCCTAAAGATACAACTATAATTCGTATGATCGCATCCAAGTATATTCTAAAATGTTACCCAATCCAAATGATCCAAAGTTTTCAAGAGAAGGGATGTTCAACAGAATAAATGCTTGTAAAAGTCCAAAATAACAACAAAACCCACCATCATGGAATCAGTCACTGTACTCCAGTAAATTCTAAAACCAGTTATGTGGTGGAATGGACCTCCTTTCACAAAGCCTGACCTGAGGTGCACCAAAGAATGTTGACAACCTTCATGGAGGCTATTAGCAACACGTCAGATAGTAATTGGTAAATCAGTATTCCCAGTGTACTGGTCTCAAATTAGCTAAACTCTCTTGTCTTTACCAGAGGTGGGAATAACAGTGATACAGGACTTGTTATAGAAGACGTCAGTTATTTGTCTCTACTACATTACAGTAAAGCTTTAACACAAATTTCTAAAATGAAGTCCAAAAGACATTGATAGAAAATTTGTTGTGAGCCCATCGTCCCAGGAGATTTGGTCACTTCCTCTTGAGGATAACTACATCCCAATCGTTCATATCAGTCTGACTCCAGAGCTCTTTAAAGGAATCCTCAATGCTGGATACATTCTTGATTGTACAAATAATAATCGATCTGTCTCAGGTAATTTGAAGAGTACAAGTTGGAGGGGGAAAAAAGAGAAAAATTCTTTTTATATATTCCTAAAATCTTGTTTTCAATCCAATCTTCATTAACTAGACATTGAAATTGCGTTGCTGTGATTTTCCAATCCAAAATTGACGGTTTTTTCACCTGCCTGACCATTGGCTCTACGACTCATTACAAAGGGCCCCTTGTGCTATTCAATATATAGCGTCGAACTGATTTTGTAACTCCATCTAAGTGTTTTTCTCTGCTAATTTAGGTCCAAATTACTACAACAAGAATAATTTCCCTAAACAAATTACCTTCAGATGTCCTCTTTTCCTCTTTATACTTCCGTACAAGAGTTTATCGTGAACCATAATTTAATTTAGTAAATTCCAACACCACATATAACCTTCAATAAAGATCGTGTTAACATCTCTAATAATTTTCCTGATTCAGGCAATCTTCCTATTTGTAAAAACTTAGAATCAAACTTCAAATCCTTTGTTTTGGGACTTCCACTTTGGGTGCCAAAACAGAGCTATTGAAAACAAGCACGAAGAGCGGTAGCTTTCAGAAATTGAGTCTGTCAAAGAGGCAGATGTTATCATACAGCCCGAATCACTTCATAGATTTATTTTTCACTTGGCCTCAACCATGAAAAATGTTTAATCCCAGGATTAAGTGTTCTCATGACTCCTTCAAATGTGTCTGATCAAACATGGCTATGAGGTTCAATTCTGCTTGCTTTCTTAATATCGGAGGCATCTATTTTCATTATAGGTGGAGCATGCTCCAGTCACCCCTACCAAGACGTAACGGTAGGGTAAATACTTTTAACTCAGATCGAAATCACAATTGGGAAGTATCCATCGAATTGTTTTGCCCGTTATTATTATACCCCATCAAACACTGGGCTATTATAAGGTACATTTTACATCTTCATTAAACACCGCATAAGTAATGTCCAATTCCGCAACTCGATGAGTCAATATTTCGCCAGGAAAACGTGAAAGCAACCGCCACCACCGCAGAGTGGTTAGAAACCCCCCATGACAAATACAATTGTCTCCAGATTAGGACCAAAACGCTGCATCAGCTTCAGAAAGAGGAGTCTAGTGTAAAAACAAACCAAGTGAGATTTGAACTTTACAACAGAAGAGTGCCTTTCGGTTAACAATGTCTTTCAAGCCACCTTAACATTCAAAGAACCAAAAACAGATTTCTCATACCCCTGAACACCCCCCCCCCCCAAAAGAAGAAACAAAAGTAACAATCTATAATATAAAAGTTGTTAACCCATCGACGAAGAAAAACCAACGTTAGTCTTAGGGAAAGATTCGTCTCCAAATTTCCCACGCTTTATGAATCAGACGTGTTCATTACAATTCACTCTGGCCTTCCATACAAGAGGGGTGACGTTATCTCCCATATATGGGCATACTGGGGCCTGTGTTTCCCTAAACAAGAGATATTAGAGACGGAGCCGCGAGCTAGCGGCA
>NC_045735.1:4489954-4490090 GCF_008692095.1 Etheostoma spectabile
AAAACGCGATGAATTATGGACATAAAATGGATCAATCTTGGATGTAACAGTTTGGATTTAAAGCCCAACGACCCCGAAATAAGCTGGAAGTTCCAGGCTCAATAGAAAATCCCCTGTTGAGGCTAGAAAGACCCGG
>NC_045735.1:4490173-4490348 GCF_008692095.1 Etheostoma spectabile
AAACTATGAATCAGAGGTGCTATTTTTACGCGTGGGCGAGTGTCTCGGGCTCAGAGGGTTTTAAAATAGTCCTGTGAAGTAGGCTTGTGTTTTTACCTCTTAAAATAGTCCTGTGTGTTGTTGAGTTTTAAAAAGTTAAAATGTCTGAAGGAACCAGGTTAGAAAATTAAGCATA
>NC_045735.1:4490775-4490899 GCF_008692095.1 Etheostoma spectabile
AAAATATCTACATTTATGAATAAAATGTTTCCCTAAAAGTAACAAATTGTTAAGAACAAAGTCTACCCTCTTATCATCAACAAAAACACCAAACTTAACATTCATCACAGTCAGAGGAGGTATC
>NC_045735.1:4490909-4491077 GCF_008692095.1 Etheostoma spectabile
TGGTCTGGAACCAGCTCTGCAGATCTTCCCAGAAGGGTTGCACCGACTCACACATAAAGAAAACGTGTTCTAGCTTCTCAATTTCTTTTTCACAAAAAACACAGTTATTAGTATCAAAATTGAATCTTAGTCTTAAGAATTCGTTTGTAGGGTAAATTCCATTTAAAA
>NC_045735.1:4491191-4491311 GCF_008692095.1 Etheostoma spectabile
GATTAGGATAGAACTCATTCAACAGAATATTTCTGATAACTTTGTTGGTACATTTATAATCGCAGAAAGGAATTCCCTCTAAGCAGAGCTGCCTCAGACCAGGAGAAACCCCGGAGTATT
>NC_045735.1:4491545-4491747 GCF_008692095.1 Etheostoma spectabile
GTGTAAAATTATGTTTATAGATCAACTTCCAATAGAGAAGAACCTGCTGATGGAACGAAGAGAGTTTGATTGGCAAAGAACTGCATTCAAAGTCACACCGCAGAAGAAAGTCAATTCCACCCATCTTGGAAAATATTAGATTGGAGACACTAAACCAAAAGGATTGCTCGTTATTGATAAAAGATTTTAACCATTTCAATTT
>NC_045735.1:4491772-4500540 GCF_008692095.1 Etheostoma spectabile
GTATATGTATCTGTTTACCACATGAATTATCTGTATCCGATCAGGACTTGGACTGGGGCGGGGCCTAAACCTGGCAGTGGTCAAATGACCCGGGCCGTGGGTCGGGTCTCTGAAATGTGCAGGGCTTTAAACGGTTATGTGATTAAGCAGCAAGTGATAGGGAGTGATCAAAAATTGTATATTTATTGCTGATTTGAAAACGTTTTACATGACAGCATCGAGCGTCAGTCAATGGTGGTTGTCCTGGTAACAAACAAACAGAACACAATGAATCAACACATGCCGGTTGCAATTATGACGTACAATGTAGATGAAACAAGAGTTTTCATAAATCAATATAACTTTCTTTTTTAACTTTTTATTTGTATGATTTGATAGTGTGTGAATATTTTTTATTGTATTTTTTATTTTATTTTTATTTCCACAGCAGGTATGTGGGCTGGTGCTGTGTGTGTGTGTGTGTGGTGTGTGTGTGTGTGTGTGTTGGAGTAAGAGAGAGACACATAGAGAGAGGGCGGGGGGCAAGCTGGACAGTAAAAAAAAAAAAAATCTCCGATGCAGAGACGCAGGGGAGTAGTGCATTTAAAACAAGCAGCACGTCTGAAACCCCCGTCCTTTTTTTTTTTCCAGAAAGCTACTGGTTACTAGGTAAGGACACAAAAAACGAAGTTAAAAACAAACCTGAAGCTTGAAGAAACCCTAAACGTCTAACGAAACAGATCCGCAGGACCGATGACTGACGGAGGGGAGGGGAGAGAGAGAAGGGTGGGGGCCGACGGAGAGAGGAGATGAGAGAGAGCCGGCCACCCCCCCCCCCCCCCGGGAGAGCACGAGAGGAGAGAGGCCGAGGGACACATTCTCGTAGGTTCTGTGGTGTGTGAATGATATGAGCGGCCGCCTTGTAGCGCGGGGGCACTGGGCGCTGGGGAGTATTATCAAAGAACGCTCCCGCCCCCCGCCGCGGCAGTGCACGGAGACCTGTATCAATCCGAGCCCAAGGATATGGACTCACCCATGACTCGTATAATACTGTACTCGGCAAAGTTGCGTTATCCGTAAGGATACTCGTTCCAGCCGGTACTGGATCACACCTAGATCTAATAAAAGTCAAGTCAATCATCAACTGTTCATTGATCTGTTTTGCGGGGTTTTAACCTATCAATATTCAATAGCGCTACGTACCACATTGTGTAAAAAACATATTATAATCTTGAATACAGAGAAATTACAATCAATAGACGAAAATACGAAGCCACACATGTTGGTTTGCAAGTTCCGCCCCAGGGTGGAGGGATAAACGAGACCACCAAAGTATAGTTTCTAGCCTATAGGCATACCCCATCAGATACCTTTACACCCCACACCTACCCTCGTTCACTTTCACAATTAAAAAAAAGTTCTGTCACAATTGAGTCCATTAATATGTAGGTAATTTCTACACCTGAAGCGTTTCCCATGTGATTGGGATTTCTGTTGCATCGCAAAGAATGAATTCACAATGATCCAAACATTAGAATCAGAATAATGTGCAAGTCCACTGTCACTCATGACTGAGAAGTGCAGGGGCAACTAGAGGGCGCGCTGAGTCCAACGGAGCTGACCTCAGCCTCTCCGGGAGACTCTTCAAAAGCATTATCCTTGTTTCCGGAGGCGAGGTCATCACAAGCACTCCTTAAGTGAGCATGGCTTTGCTCTCCTCCTTCTCAAAGTTTATTGAGGGGCAGACTTTGTTATTGAGAATGAGCGGTTTCATATATGTCAGATTTACAGCAGATGCTGTTCTATTTGTGTCTATGGACACGGAGGTAAAGTTGCTCTGATTGGCTGCTGGCTCAGCCAGTCTCCGGTCTATTTCCTGACGGCGGTGGTGCTGTTGCTGCGATGTAGACAGCACATAGTGCTTGGTTTGGTTGAAGCTGGTTATCTGAAGACTGGAGTAACACTGTAGGTGGGTAGATGGAGAGTAATCATCAGAACCAGCTTTTTTTTTTTTCCCCGTTTTTTTTTTGTATATAGTAAGTGTCTCAAGACCAATGACCCACAGACACCGTGGGCTGTTGTAAAGAGATGATGTGCGGTCGCCGGGGATTGCATATTAAAACAACATGTATTGGGTGCAGGAAGTCTCACCTGGAGGTCCTTATAGAAGCAACACCCATTTTTTTGAACAGCAGGCGTGTAGTGGCCCATGTTTACCGATGCCGGCATGGTTAAATATGGCGTCTTATAAATCATACAGAACTGAGCCCTGTGGAGACATACATATGATGTGATCGACTCATCATTAGATGGTGAAACACCATTGGTCAGTGTTGGTGTTATTTATTTGTTGAATAATGGAATGATCAACTATTGTAAGAAAATCCATCTTATAGTATTGGACAGTAATGCACTGGTTGAAATCCAAGCATGCATGTAGTAAAGATTGCACAGAGGGTTAAAATGATGAGGACAAACTAAAAGAAAGGTTGGATTGGTCCACAGTCGACAGGACGTAGCATCAAGGTCCAGGTTAGTGATCGGGGGATAAGGAAACATACACTGGGCTTGTACTGAGAGACCAACAGACGTGGTAAAGCGGTTCAGATCTGATTTAGGACTGTCAAGCATCATCATCTTCGACATAAAATATCATTGTTAACTTCTCGACCATAAAATCAGTCACTTGGTTAACTTCTGAAGAAAATCACACTTGTTAACTTCTGACATGAAATATCACTTGTTAAGAAGGTAATAGTAAGATTGTGCCAAGGATACGGATACAATCACCTGGGGGAAACTTGGTGGGGCAAAGGTCGCTTGTGCACTCGTAGCATGTTACACCTCGCACATCTGAAACACAAATAAAAAAATGGACTATTGAAGTTTCATTGCAAGCTGTGGTTAGTGTGTTTGGTTGTCTGCTGGGTTTATGCATAATTTCTTGCATTGTTTTATCTACTGGAGCTCTAGAACTGTAATCTATTTTACTTTGTACCTCTCACATGTAGTCTGTTACGTTCTAACACTTCTCTTTTATATTTGTTGGTTTATGTAGGCTTATCCTGCAAAAACTGAATTCCCCACTGGGGGTCAGTAAAGGTGTATTTCTGTTGTTTCTTTTACCATGAATTTTACCATGCATTTTTTTTTAAATGAGTCAAATGAATATGAAAAGTATGGGTTACAGATGGATTAAAAACATCTGTTTGTACCAAAAACAATCCTAAGCTGACCGAGTCCGGTCCATTGATCCCAAAGTAGAGACACATTTAATGTCCATGTTTTGCACTCTCTGGTTAACTACTGGTGATGAATTGTCTTTGCCATTTTCTCTCTCTGAGTGCGAAGAGCTACAGGCACTCCTTCAGGAGGACCTTATGCCCAGCAGAGCTTCTCTTGGGGCATGGGCAGGGCCAGATCGCGAAAACATCGAATGTGTTGGAGTAGTGGGAGCACACTGAGCAATGCAGCGAGCTCTCAGCCGGCCCCGAGAACCGGTGGGGAGGGAGGTGTTGGAAGGAGAAAATCAACAGGGGGTTGCCTTCATTTATGCCTAATGATGATGGAGTCCCATGACTGGATGCTCTACTACCTACTATTCTGACTGTCATCTCTCTCTAAGTGCTCTTCCAAATGGCAGCTGCCTCTTCTGAAATCCAAGGGAGGGGATGAAGGAAAGAGATTTTTTGTCACACAAGGACATCAAAGTCAAAGAACAGGAATCTTTTAGCAAAAATACACACACACAGAAATCTGGCCAAATTTTGTACAGGCTCTTCCGCGGTTCGCGAACGTAGGTAGGGCGGCGGGGTGATTTTGTGTGCAGCTGGTCCAATAGGAATAAGGAACTCTTGCGCATCTGTTGAATGGTTAATACACAGAGAGGAGGACAGAGACTCCTTAATGGTCGACGTTCAACAGGCCAGCTTTTCTAACAAGTCCTCACACTTCAAAATCAATCTAACTCAAGGCAAATGGGAAACTGACTACAGTTCCTCTCTATGTCATTGAGATACAGTGATGATGATATGGAAAGTGTGGATATTCGGAGGTGCCATCTTATTCCAAGTTTCATGAAAAAGATGCAGCTAACATTGAGGGGAAAAGAGAAACTTTATCTGTGTTCCACCGGTATATACACTGAAGTAAGGCATGACTTCTTTAATATACTGGTAAAACTGCGTGGATTACACCGGTGTCCCTTCATTTACGTCCCAAGGCTGACAGAATGAGAGGAAAGCTAGCACAGGAAGACGGGAGGGATGAGAAAAGATTGAAAAAAAACATAAAAGTAAGAGGAGGGGAAAAATTAGGGGAACATACCCTCCATGAGCTTGAGCCTATCTTTGGAGAACTGCTATCCTGTAGGCCTGCTGAGGCTGTAGTCCCCGTAGGCCACGTCGGGGTGAGACCAAACATTGGACTGACTGCATTTAGGAAACACTAAGTTGGCGGACAAAGTATAGTAGAAAGTGGGGAGTGTGACTTAGTGGAGTGAGCCTGTTTATGATAAAATTTATATTATTTTAACGGACTTTCTTAAAAAATCATTTACAGCTTTAACGGTGTGATCCTATGTTTCCGAAAGGCCGAAACCTACATGATCATATGGGGGAGCTGTGTTTTATGGATAACAATTAAAAGACAACCGTGAAGCTATTGGCACCCACAAAACTCTACCAAACAAAACACAGCCTCTATTTTAATTATGTAGAACACGTGGTTCACTTGAGGGTGTTAACCCTATATGCCCCGCGGCGTGTCTCTATGAAGTTACGTGTTCTTCTGAAGCTTAACGACCGTCGGTTACAGCGTGTACAGGCGAGCATTTGAGGAAACAGATTAGCCTTACTATCACCATCTTAGCGTTAAAAGAAAGCAAAGTGGATTTCAGAATCTGAATATTAATCCTATAAGACCAAGGAGTGCTGCCAGTGGCCAAAAATGTTGTGTTGGTTGTACTTACACAGAATTTACTTTTACACGCCATGTTCAGCCGGTGGTTAGATTGTTAAGACCCCCAGCTTGAAACGTTGAGCTAAATTGAAAAGGACGTTGGTCCTTCTGACACCTCGTTGTCGGACACCAGAACGCAAGGCCATCAGTTGAGGTAGAGGGACAGGACTGGGAGACTTTCGGGCCCCGGGGTTTCTCTTTGAGTCCGTGTCTGAGAGACCAGGGTTCGACACAGGGCATCAACAAGGAGCCCTCAACGTTGACGCCATGGCTACGGGCCTCCTATTTACTGGTACCACGCTCAGAATTTTTTACCACTTCACCGGCGGACCGTAGAAGAAAGGACACTCAAACTGGGAAGGTTGCACCCTTAGGTTTCTTTCACATAAAGTGTTAAAAGGGGAGCAGAATGTGTGGTAGTAAAAAAAAAAAATAACAAAGGTACGAGGGGTTATGTCCCAGAGAGAGAACAAGAACTAGGAGTATTTGGAAAGCAGCATTGTCCTATTAGGGGGGCAATCCTATATCTTGTCATAGAGAATACCATAGTATGAGTATCCCGTGCGCTCACGCAGTTCAGTCTCATGATTAACACCAGAAGTGCGAATGAGTTGACAGGACCTCGATAGAACCAGAATATAATCCTATCTGCTTGCAGAGACACATATTAACACAAAGAGAAGATTCTGGGAGGCTGGACTCTCGAACCTCAATAGGCTCATTGACTGAAAGGGGGTCAAGTGCCCTAAACCCATCATCGATAAAAGAATATGCAAACTCTCACAACCAGGTTTGTCTGAGACGTTATCAGGACGGGCCAAGATTGAGCACTCTAGATTAGGGGGTTTTCCGGCAGGTAAGAGGAAAATCTTGAAGCAGAGTTTTGCAAATAATTGCACTGACAAATAGATATAACAGCAGTTAGCAAATAAAACACAGCGGGTTGGGAAAGGCACTCCACGTGACACGTTGGGGTCACTCATCGGTGGACAAACCTGTCCCACCAAAACATGTTGACCCAATCACCCGCTAGAGCTTTTACGTTTTAAACAAAATGCATAAAGAGGGGGACAGTCTAAGTGTTTACCACTTGTGAGCTGTACGTCATAGAACTGAAAAGTCTCCCATCTCTCTCCCTCAATGGGTCTAAGGCAGAGAGAGAGAAAGGAAGGAGGAGGGGGGCGGATCATCCTCCCAAGCGCTTTTATCTTAGTGGGATCGTTTGTCTATAAGCGTGAGACTATGTCTGTGGAATCGCGAGTAGACCAAAAAAAACTTCAAGTTGTCAGGTTTAGTAAAGAAAATAAAAAAAATAAAACCGGGAAAAAGCATTACACACTCGTAAAATCACATTCCTAGTAAGACTGTTCTTAGCTGTACGCTACCGTCCCCGATCAACACGAGCAAGCCACATCAGCAAAAGGAGGAAAATGACTAAATCGCATCTAGGAAAATTCTAAGTGTAAGCAAGCGCAACATCTTTTCACAAACATATTACCAGCATGACAAGATAACCACTCAAGCAAGGCCATATGATCTCGCCGAACTGTCAATTAAAAGATACGAGGGAGAGCAATAGCGCCCAGGCAATGTGAATCTCAGTCGAGGGACTGGGATATACGTGTTGGGTCGGACCGTTATGTGCTGAGCTGGACGGGCGTGAGATGGCATAGGGACTACAGGGATGGGGAGATGCAGGGGAAGAGGGGGAGAGATGCGAGGATGGATGAGGAGTGAGCGGCTTTGGCACCGGAACGACGGAAACAAGCGCTTGGAGCGACAAGGTGATCCACTGCTGCTTGGGCCTGATGATGTCGTTGCTGCGAGGCTTGTATGGGTGGCAGCTTGGACTGACGCCTCTGACTGCTACAACGGAAACAGGTTTCACGGGAGATTGAGTAAGCTGGACAGAGAGAGGAATAGGGGAAGGATAAATGGAATCAAATTGTAGGTATTCACTAAGGGGGGGTTTTTTTTGGAGTGGCACGCATTTCTCTCCAATACTATGGGTTGGGTGTAGCCTGAGTTTACCCCTCCTTTATCGGGCAAACGTTGAAACAAAAGATGGAATAAACCTGAAAAAAATATACTTAAGAAAGTATGTAATTTAAAAGAATTCACCAATGTGCAATTATACATTAAGTTAGTGTGGAAACAGTGTCATTAGCAGGTGATCATTTAGCTGGTTAAAGCCTCTAAATTAGGACCTTTTGCTATTATATCAATTATCCTGATGCTATAGGGCGTAACGTACACCAAACTTTGGTTTGCAGTTCACGGGATTTTTGACCCACGAGAGACGGATTACAAACCTCATAAGGACTTTTTTTGGGGGGAAGGGGGGGGCTGGGGGGTAGGTAGCTGAAAGACAAACATTTTCTGCCAACATGTGAATGGCGATTGTGTCCATTTATTACATCCACGTTGTGCAATTACAACCACACCTATTTGTAGATATTGATTGCTTCATGATTGTGGTGATGCACTTGTTACTTATTAACATGTCCTCGCGTGAAGGCTCCCCTAGAAGAAGAGGTTGCCCCCACCACAGCGCCCATACTGGGGAATCTCGCCTCACACGATTATATCAAACGTTTGGTGGGAATTACAAGGCTGTGCTGGTACACAATGGAATAGGACTAGCATGCTCCCGTGCTCTGTCACGGTCGGTAGCGTGCCGGGGTCACCCGCAACCGAGCATCAAGAAACAGGGAAATACATGAGAAAGCCGGCTGAGAAGAGGAGGGAGCAACGGAACACACACACACGTTTTTAAGAGTTCATAAAAATACCTCCAATTATGTTCAGACACTAGATCGAAGCTGAAAAATCTTGGCAAGGGGTTTCAACAAGGAACAAGATTCATATCAACAGTATGCAGTTTAAAATACAGGGTCACACAGCGTTACTCATCGTAGATAAGATCAGAGAAAGAGCAAAGGTCTGTTAGATATGGCTCCACCGTCAGCAGTTAAAACTATACAACTCCACAAACCAAAGGTCAACAGATAAGGAACCCTAGAGTAGGTTAAACATAAAAAGAGAGAGCGCTACCTGGCCCTTGTTTCTGGAGCTCATCGTGGCAGTAGTAGAGGGAAAAGCGACGGTACAGCTGGATTTGTGGCAGTCTTCTGACTCCTCTCGCGGTGATGCGACCCTAGCTGTAGAAGTTGACACCTCCGGCCTCGTCCTGTCTGTCTTGTTCACCTCATGCGGACCACGTGCTTTGGGATCAGCTCGACAGTACTAAACTAGAACCAAGTAGTCGTACACAAAATGAAGGTAGGTTGTTGAGTGTGTCATGCGTTGGGATGAGACCACAGCATAGTAGATCTGGGTTGAGGTTCGAATAGAAAAGACTCCACTAATTAAAGCAATGGGTTCACATACAGACAAAGTGTATGCTGCATATGTGTCTGTGTAACATCGTTTAATGTGAAACATTTAAAGAAGACTACAGGCGAGTCAAATGGCATAGGCTGGTCAGTGAGACTATGATTTTCCCTTTATCATTCCTCAAGATCTATCGTATAAAGTAAGGACACGGAGTGTACTCTTCACTGATCTCCGTATGTCAAAGTGCGAGTTATCATGTTAGATGGCCGAGGTACCGATTGGCATCCCAGGCATTCAAATACATTGTGTTAAAGCCAGTGTGGATATATGATTAGGTCACGCCTTTTCAAGCTCAAAGCCAACATTCTTTAACTTGTGACTTAACTTCTATGTTATGCAAAGGTTGTAAAGGATAATCATGCAATGATAAAATTTCACATTTATTTAAATTCAATTGTAAACCTGAAGCTCTTGAAAACTGGTCAATGATTTGT
>NC_045735.1:4500550-4500700 GCF_008692095.1 Etheostoma spectabile
GAATCTGATTTTCATTTTTAAGAAATAAAGTTGTGTCGTCAGCCAATTGACTTATGGTTACTTGTCTGTTATTCACAACTAACCCTTCAATACAGCTATTCTGGATCAGAATGGACAACATTTCTGCAACCATTATGAATAAAAGTGGAG
>NC_045735.1:4500758-4500899 GCF_008692095.1 Etheostoma spectabile
CCTAAAGCTACAGAACTATTAATATCGTTATATAGCATCCCAATTATATTTCTAAAATGTTCCCCAAATCCAAAATGATGCAAAGTTTTCAAGATGAAGGGATGTTCAACAGAATCAAATGCTTTGTAAAAGTCCAAGAAT
>NC_045735.1:4500959-4501077 GCF_008692095.1 Etheostoma spectabile
ATGTTGTTGTGAATGGACCTTCCTTTCAAAAAGCCTGACTGAGTCTCACCAATAATGGTTGACACACCTTCCTTTAGTCTATTAGCAACAAGTCCAGATAGTAACTTGTAATCAGTAT
>NC_045735.1:4501255-4501448 GCF_008692095.1 Etheostoma spectabile
ATTTGTTGTGAGCCCATCCGTCCCCGGAGATTTGTTCAACTTCATCTTGAGAATAACTACATCCAACTCTTCAATACTCAGCTCTGACTCGCAGATATCTTTAAAGGAATCCTCAATGCATGGGATAACATTCTTGATTTTATCAAATAAATAATCAGCCTCTGTATCAGAGTAATTTGAAGAGTACAATTTG
>NC_045735.1:4501458-4501813 GCF_008692095.1 Etheostoma spectabile
AGAAAACTTCTTTTTCTATACTTCTAAAATCTTTGTTTTCAATCCCATTTATCATTAAACTAGTAATTGAATTTCGTTGCTGTCTGATTTTTTCCAAACTACTAAAATATGACGAGTTCTTTTCACCTGCCTCGATCCATTTGGCTCTAGACCTTACAAAGGCCCCTTGTGCTCTTTCAATATATAGCTCGTCTAACTTGATTTGTAACTCCATTAATTTGTTTTTCTCTTGATAATTTAGGTCCAAATTACTACAACACTGACTAATTTCCCTAAACAAATTACTTTCATATTGTCTCTTTTTCCTATTTATATTCTTACAATAGTTTATCGTGAACTCTCTAATCTTATATTT
>NC_045735.1:4501823-4501973 GCF_008692095.1 Etheostoma spectabile
CACCTACCAATATAACCTTCAATTAAAATATCTTTTTCAACATCTCTAATAATTTCCCTGACCTTCATGCAATATTCCTCATTTTGTAACATCTTAGAATTAAACTTCCAATATCCTTTGTTTCTGGGGACTCTCACTTTGGGTTCCAAA
>NC_045735.1:4501985-4502373 GCF_008692095.1 Etheostoma spectabile
CTATGAAACAATGATCAGAAAGCGGTGCTTTAGAAATTTGAGTCTGTTTAACATATGCCATAACGTTATCACTTACCAGCCAATAATCAATCCTAGATTTACTTTCTCCATTTGGCCTAAACCATGAAAATGTTTTAATCCCAGGATTAAGAGTTCTCCATGCATCATTCAAATTGTTGTCTGTCATAAAACTTGCTATGATGTCATTCTGCTTTGCTTTCCTTAATCTAGGAGGCAATCTATCTTCCCATTCATCTGGAGCCATGTTCCAGTCACCTCCTACCAAGACGTAATCGGTAGGGTACAATACTTTTAACTCTGAAATCACACTTGTGATATTATCCATCAGTAATTTGTTTTGACCGTCATTATTATACCCATAAACATT
>NC_045735.1:4502398-4503007 GCF_008692095.1 Etheostoma spectabile
TAAAGAGTACATTTTTTCCATCTTCATAACCACCGATAAGTAATGTCCATTTCCGTAACTCGATGAATCATATTTCTCCAGGAACTGTTGAAGCATACCGCCACACCTCCAGAGTGGTTAGACCATGACTAAATAAAATTTGGTCTCCCCATTGATTAGACCAAAAAGCTGCATCAGTTCGAGAATGAGTCTCTTGTTAAAACCAAACAGTGGTTTTGCCCTTTAGAAAGCAAGTTTCCCGGACCGCCTCGCTTGTTCAATTAGAGGCCACAGCCTCCGTCTGTCTTCCCAATCTTCCCGTGGCAGAACCTCGGCAAAACGAATGCCTTTCTCTTTGCAGACCGGAGAGTTCTGTCCGCCGCCAGACTCCCCTTCACCATCTTTGGTAAAGAGACCCAACGGTGGCCTAATCTTGTTTCCAACCTCATTCCGACCTGTGGCAATGTCCACTGCTTCTCCATCGTTCGCCCCAGATCTGGTACAATCGACCAGGATTTGGGTGACCTTCGTACGGATATCTCCGTCTTTATTCTCTTCCAAACCTTTAATTGGGAGGCACCACCTCATCCTGTACCTTTCTTGTTCTTTGACTCTCTCCTTAAGCTCATT
>NC_045735.1:4503032-4507582 GCF_008692095.1 Etheostoma spectabile
GTAGGGTAAAGGGGGACGTTCGGCGTGATCAGGGTCGGGGGGAGCATTATTTGTGATGAGGTGTGCAGTCGTTTAAACTGGGAGGTCCGTGGGATACAATGACTGTTAGTGGGGCGGGAGAGGCGGTCCAGGTTGGATAAGAAGACGCGGCACCCAAAGAGGGGGAGATCGCGCGCGCTGCGCCACCTATTTAAGAGTAAGTGACACGGGGCCAGAGGGTGCCGATATGTCATGTGGTGAAGGAGGGGAGCCTTAGGCAAGAACAAGCCCCAAGGAGGTAACGTTGACTTAACGGCGTGGTAGGCAAAGGTTGTAAGGAGAAGCAGGCAATGATAAAATTTCCACATTTATTTAAATGCAATTGTAAACCGGAAGCTCTGGAAAACTGGTCAATGAGTGTACGGCTACGGGAAGCTGATTTTCATTTGTAGAAATAAAGGGGGTCGTCAGCCATTGACTTATGGTTCTTGTCGGTTATTCACAACTAACCCTCAATACAGCTATTCTGGATCAGATGGACAACATTTCTGCAATGCCGATTATGAATAAAGTGGATGAGGCACTTCAACCACTGACCGAATTCCCTTCTTAATCTCAAATCGGGGGACAGGTGCCAGCCCTAACGCTACAGAACTATTAATATCGTTATATTCGCATCCCAATGATATTTCTAAAATGTCCCCCAACCCAACTGAGGATGCAAAGTTTTCAAGATGAAAGGATGTTCAACAGAATCCAATGCGTTGTAAAAGTCCAAGAATAAAATCAAACCCACCACTTAATCTGTCACTGTACTCCAGTAAATCCTACAACCAGTCTTATGTTGGTTGTTATGGACCGTCCTTTCAAAAGCCTTGCTGAGTCTCCCAATACTGGTTACACAACCTTCCTTTAGTCGTATAGCAAAAGTCCCCGATAGTAAACTGGTATCGTCTCAAAGTGTAATTGGGTCTCAAATTATCTAAAACTCGTCTTGTCTTTACCAATTTGGGAAGCGCTAATTGATAATAACCCTTGTTCGATAGAAGACTGTCAGTTCTTTTCTTCCTCTATACATTCCAGTAAAGCCTTAACAACAACAAATTTCTCACATCATCAAAAGATTGGATAGAAATTTGTTGTGACCCATCCGTCCCGGAGATTTGTTCAACTCATCTTGAATAACTACATCCACTCTTTCAATTACTAGCTCTGACTCGCAGATAGCTTTAAGGAAGCCTCACTGCATGGGATAACATTCTTGATTTTGTCTCAAATAAATAATCAGCCTCTGTATCATAGTAATTTGAAGAGGTAATTTGGAGAAAACAGTAAAACCTTCTTTTTCTATACTTCAACATCTTGTTTTCATCGCCATTTATCATTAAACTAGTAATGGAATTTCGTTTCTGTCTGATTTTTTCCAAACACTAAAATATGACGAGTTTCGTTTACAACCTGCCCGCCCATTTGGCTCTAAGCCTTACAAGGCCCCTTGTGCCTTTCAATTAATGCCGGTCTAACTTGATTTGTAACTCCATTAATTTGTTTTTCTCTTGATACTTTAGGTCCAATTACTACAACACTGACTAATTTCCTCTTACAAATTACTGTGCATATTGTTCTCTTTTTCTATTTATATTCTTATCTTACAATAGTTTATATCGGTGAACGTCTCTAACGTATATGTAGTAAATTCCCACCTAACCAATATAACCTTCAATTAAAATAGCTTTTTCAACATCTCTAATAATTCCTGAACCTTCATGCAAATTCCCTCATTTGTTGTAACAACTTAAATTAACCTTTTCCAATATCCTTTGTTTCTTTCTGGGGACTCTTCACTTTTGGGTTCCAAGTCTAGATCCATGAAACATGCTCAGAAAGGCGTTGCTTTAGAAATTTGATCTGTTTAACATATGCCCATAATTTATCACTTACCAACCACCAATTATCAATCCTCAGATTTAATTTTCCTCCATTTGGCCTCAACCATGAAATGTTTTAAATCCCCCAGGATTAATGTTCTCCATGCATCATTCAAATTGTTGCTGTCCATAAAACTTGCTATGCTGTCATTTCCTGTTTGCGTTTCCCTATCTAGGAGCAATCTTAATCTTCTCCATTCCATCTGGAGCCATGTTCCCGTCACCTCCTACCAAGAGTAATCGGTAGGTAACAATACTTTTTAACTCGGAAATCACACTTGTGCTATTAATCATCAGTAAGTTTGTTTTGACGCGTCATTGGTTATCCCAAAACCTTGGTTATTATTAAAGAGTCCATTTCCATCTTCATAACCACCGATAAGTAATGTCCTTTCCGCACATCGATGAGGTCAATATTTCGCCAGAAACTTGTTAAGAATCATACGCCACCCCTCCATAGGTGGTTAGAGCCCCAGACTATGATACAGATTTTGCTCCCCATTGATTACCCAAAAAGCTGCATCTGCAGCTTCAGAAGAATGAGTCTCTGTAAAAAACAAACAGTTAGATTTTTGCCCTTACAAAACGAAAGAGTGCTTTCTTTAACAATGTCTTTCAAGCCCCTAAACATTCAAAGAACCAAAACAGATTTTCTCATTAACCATGACCACCAAAAAGAAGAAAACAAAAGTAAAACTATTATAGAAAATTGTTAACCCACTCAGACTAAGACAAAAACCCGTAGGCTTGTTAGGTACGTGATTTCGTCCCTCCAAATTTCCCACTGCTTATGAACCGACCACTGTCCATTACCTTCACCTGTCCGTCTTCAATTTCCGCCGCCGTCGATGTGATCCGTGTGGCCCCCCGAAGAAAGCAAGTTTTCCCCAGGACCGCCTCGCTGTTCAATTAGAGGCCACAGCCTCCGTCTGTCTTCCCAAGCTTCCCGGGGCAGAACCTCGCGCAAACAGATGCCTTTCTCTTTGGCCGACCGGAGAGTTCTTGTCCCCCGCCGCCAATCTCCCTTCACGCCACTTTAGGTAAAGAGAACCCAAACTGCGCCTAATCTTGTTTCCAACCTCTTCCGACCTGTGGCATGTCCACTGGCTTCTTCCACTTCGACCCAATTCTGGCAAATCATGACCAGGATTTGGGGAGCCTTCGTACTGATATCTCCGTTCTTTATATTCTCTTCCAAACCTGATTGGAGAAAGGGCCCCAGCCAGTCCTGTACCTTTCTTCGTTTCTTGGACTCTCATCCTTAAGCATCATGTGTCTCTTTGCAAGGTGACTGTTTTCTTTCCAAACTTCCTCATTTCTTTTTGCAACTATCCAGTACCCTCCTTGTTGGAGCACCCTCCGACTGGCTCGTAGCTAGGCACCCATGGCATCCGCTTTGTTTCTCGCTCACTGTATAGTCGGCCAAGCGGCCTCATCTCTTCCAGGCATTCGTCTCCGAAAAAGTCTGGTCAGAGACTAATCCCTCTACCTGCGACGTCAAGTCTTGGTTCTTCTTTTCCATGGTGTGCTTGGTATGAGTTGACGGGCGCGGAGTCAGTACCAAGCAGTCCTTTGGTATTTCGCTTAGGCTACATCCATAAGCCAAGTCGACGCTCCCCCGACGTGCATCAGTATTCGACATAGGTTTCCTTTTGGGATCCATCTGAAGTGTCGCGTTTAAAACACTTTTAATCCATTCTCCAACTTCATGAGTGGACAGTCAACGACTTCTTAAAACCAGTTGTGGACTACTGGTTAGACTCGAAAACCCCCTGGCTCCGAGTCCCGCCACTCTTGCCTCGACCCCCTGACTGTAAAGCGTTGACAGGTCACGTCTGCAATTAACTTGTGTAAAGGGGCTTCCTTCTATGCACCAAAGGTGGTCCTCTCTGTCTCCGTGTCCCCTGGGGTCTTAGTCTAGGTAAACAATACAATGTTGATTGGACTACTGTGATGTCAGAGTTGTTCATTTATCACAACAGAACCTCTGTTCGGTACCAAAACGACACCCCAAAGTTGCAGTGTTTTGAAGGCAGGTCAGTTCCTCATTGCAACGGAAAGATGTACGGCATGTTGGTGCATGACAACATTGCCAATGAGAATGGAATTGAAAGCACCAGGTGAAAATGGAACCGTCCCCAGGTCCCACGGCATAATGAGAGTGTAGGCTCGTTCGAGATTGAGCAGGTCTGCGCAGAATCGTCACGGCGATCGGCTCCCGTCGCATGCCGGTTCGATTTGTTCCGACTTGATCCCGAGCGTTGCTCTGACGTCTGCACCGTAGGCAACTGAAATCGCACGAGAGCAGCGGGTTTCCAGAGTTCCTGAGACCAGTCGCGCAGTTGCTTTTCACCGCTGCAAAGCCAGGCGGACCCAGAGCATGCGGGAAAAACGCCGGCTTCTCAGCTGATTTAACCACCTGATAGGTTTACTAACATGATGACGTTTAAATTATATAAACTTTTTATTGTTTTGGATCGAGGTATTTTTGTTTTTTTTTAAATTGCTATTTGGTCTGATGTTAAAGACTTATTCTGTACATAACACATGTTGTGAGGCTGATAGTTAAGTTTAGAAGTGAGACTTCAAAGAGACTAAATCCGTTCAGATCACGGATCATCTACAGTGTGTTGTTAATTAAAA
>NC_045735.1:4507607-4512353 GCF_008692095.1 Etheostoma spectabile
GTAGGGTAAAGGGGGACGTTCGGCGTGATCAGGGTCGGGGGGAGCATTATTTGTGATGAGGTGTGCAGTCGTTTAAACTGGGAGGTCCGTGGGATACAATGACTGTTAGTGGGGCGGGAGAGGCGGTCCAGGTTGGATAAGAAGACGCGGCACCCAAAGAGGGGGAGATCGCGCGCGCTGCGCCACCTATTTAAGAGTAAGTGACACGGGGCCAGAGGGTGCCGATATGTCATGTGGTGAAGGAGGGGAGCCTTAGGCAAGAACAAGCCCCAAGGAGGTAACGTTGACTTAACGGCGTGGTAGGCAAAGGTTGTAAGGAGAAGCAGGCAATGATAAAATTTCCACATTTATTTAAATGCAATTGTAAACCGGAAGCTCTGGAAAACTGGTCAATGAGTGTACGGCTACGGGAAGCTGATTTTCATTTGTAGAAATAAAGGGGGTCGTCAGCCATTGACTTATGGTTCTTGTCGGTTATTCACAACTAACCCTCAATACAGCTATTCTGGATCAGATGGACAACATTTCTGCAATGCCGATTATGAATAAAGTGGATGAGGCACTTCAACCACTGACCGAATTCCCTTCTTAATCTCAAATCGGGGGACAGGTGCCAGCCCTAACGCTACAGAACTATTAATATCGTTATATTCGCATCCCAATGATATTTCTAAAATGTCCCCCAACCCAACTGAGGATGCAAAGTTTTCAAGATGAAAGGATGTTCAACAGAATCCAATGCGTTGTAAAAGTCCAAGAATAAAATCAAACCCACCACTTAATCTGTCACTGTACTCCAGTAAATCCTACAACCAGTCTTATGTTGGTTGTTATGGACCGTCCTTTCAAAAGCCTTGCTGAGTCTCCCAATACTGGTTACACAACCTTCCTTTAGTCGTATAGCAAAAGTCCCCGATAGTAAACTGGTATCGTCTCAAAGTGTAATTGGGTCTCAAATTATCTAAAACTCGTCTTGTCTTTACCAATTTGGGAAGCGCTAATTGATAATAACCCTTGTTCGATAGAAGACTGTCAGTTCTTTTCTTCCTCTATACATTCCAGTAAAGCCTTAACAACAACAAATTTCTCACATCATCAAAAGATTGGATAGAAATTTGTTGTGACCCATCCGTCCCGGAGATTTGTTCAACTCATCTTGAATAACTACATCCACTCTTTCAATTACTAGCTCTGACTCGCAGATAGCTTTAAGGAAGCCTCACTGCATGGGATAACATTCTTGATTTTGTCTCAAATAAATAATCAGCCTCTGTATCATAGTAATTTGAAGAGGTAATTTGGAGAAAACAGTAAAACCTTCTTTTTCTATACTTCAACATCTTGTTTTCATCGCCATTTATCATTAAACTAGTAATGGAATTTCGTTTCTGTCTGATTTTTTCCAAACACTAAAATATGACGAGTTTCGTTTACAACCTGCCCGCCCATTTGGCTCTAAGCCTTACAAGGCCCCTTGTGCCTTTCAATTAATGCCGGTCTAACTTGATTTGTAACTCCATTAATTTGTTTTTCTCTTGATACTTTAGGTCCAATTACTACAACACTGACTAATTTCCTCTTACAAATTACTGTGCATATTGTTCTCTTTTTCTATTTATATTCTTATCTTACAATAGTTTATATCGGTGAACGTCTCTAACGTATATGTAGTAAATTCCCACCTAACCAATATAACCTTCAATTAAAATAGCTTTTTCAACATCTCTAATAATTCCTGAACCTTCATGCAAATTCCCTCATTTGTTGTAACAACTTAAATTAACCTTTTCCAATATCCTTTGTTTCTTTCTGGGGACTCTTCACTTTTGGGTTCCAAGTCTAGATCCATGAAACATGCTCAGAAAGGCGTTGCTTTAGAAATTTGATCTGTTTAACATATGCCCATAATTTATCACTTACCAACCACCAATTATCAATCCTCAGATTTAATTTTCCTCCATTTGGCCTCAACCATGAAATGTTTTAAATCCCCCAGGATTAATGTTCTCCATGCATCATTCAAATTGTTGCTGTCCATAAAACTTGCTATGCTGTCATTTCCTGTTTGCGTTTCCCTATCTAGGAGCAATCTTAATCTTCTCCATTCCATCTGGAGCCATGTTCCCGTCACCTCCTACCAAGAGTAATCGGTAGGTAACAATACTTTTTAACTCGGAAATCACACTTGTGCTATTAATCATCAGTAAGTTTGTTTTGACGCGTCATTGGTTATCCCAAAACCTTGGTTATTATTAAAGAGTCCATTTCCATCTTCATAACCACCGATAAGTAATGTCCTTTCCGCACATCGATGAGGTCAATATTTCGCCAGAAACTTGTTAAGAATCATACGCCACCCCTCCATAGGTGGTTAGAGCCCCAGACTATGATACAGATTTTGCTCCCCATTGATTACCCAAAAAGCTGCATCTGCAGCTTCAGAAGAATGAGTCTCTGTAAAAAACAAACAGTTAGATTTTTGCCCTTACAAAACGAAAGAGTGCTTTCTTTAACAATGTCTTTCAAGCCCCTAAACATTCAAAGAACCAAAACAGATTTTCTCATTAACCATGACCACCAAAAAGAAGAAAACAAAAGTAAAACTATTATAGAAAATTGTTAACCCACTCAGACTAAGACAAAAACCCGTAGGCTTGTTAGGTACGTGATTTCGTCCCTCCAAATTTCCCACTGCTTATGAACCGACCACTGTCCATTACCTTCACCTGTCCGTCTTCAATTTCCGCCGCCGTCGATGTGATCCGTGTGGCCCCCCGAAGAAAGCAAGTTTTCCCCAGGACCGCCTCGCTGTTCAATTAGAGGCCACAGCCTCCGTCTGTCTTCCCAAGCTTCCCGGGGCAGAACCTCGGCAAAACAATGCCTTTCTCTTTGGCAGACCGGAGAGTTTTTGGTTCCCCCGCCGCCAATTTCTTCCCTTCACGCCAGCTTTTAGTAAAGAGAAACCAAATATGCCCTAATCTTGTTTGTCAATCTTTCTTCCGACTCTGTGGACATGTCCACGGTGGCTTCTTCCAGCTTCGACTCCATATTCTGGGGCAAATCATGACCAGGATTTGGGGAGCCTTGTACTGATATCTCCGTTCTTTGATATTCTCTTCCCAAACCTTAATTGGGAGCCCTCACCTCAGCCTGTACCTTTCTTGTTTCTTTGACTCTCATCCTTAAGCTCTTGTCTCTTTGCATAGGTGGACATTTTTCTTTCTCCAAACTTCGCTCTTTTCTTTTTGGCATTCAGTCCAGTACCCTCCGTGTTGGGACTGAACTGGTCTTCGCTAAGCTAGCAACCCATGGCATTGCTTTGTTTCTTCGCTCACTGTAAGTCGGCCAAGCGGCACTTCAACTCTCTTTTCCAGGGCAAGTATCGCCCTCCAAAAAGTCTTGTTAGAAACATAATCCACTCTAAACCTTGACGTCAATGTACTTGGTCTTCTTTTCCATGGTTGCTTGGTATGAGTCTACGGGCGCGGAATCAATACCAAGCAGTCCCTTCTGGATTTAGCATAGCTACATCCATAAGCATAGTCTGAGTCTCCTCTTCACGTGCATACGTTTGCGATTTTTCGACAGTAGCGGGATTTCCTTCCTTTGGGATTCCATTTTTAAGTGTTGCAGGTTTTAATAACACTTTCGAATCCATTCCCAACTTCATAGGGAACATTCAAAACAACTTTTAAAACCAGTTTTGTGGGACTACTTGTGTTAGCTCCCGGAAAACCGCCTACTGCTCCGGTCCGCCATCTTGCCTCGACCCCCTGACTGTAAAGCGTTGACAGGTCACGTCTGCAATTAACTTGTGTAAAGGGGCTTCCTTCTATGCACCAAAGGTGGTCCTCTCTGTCTCCGTGTCCCCTGGGGTCTTAGTCTAGGTAAACAATACAATGTTGATTGGACTACTGTGATGTCAGAGTTGTTCATTTATCACAACAGAACCTCTGTTCGGTACCAAAACGACACCCCAAAGTTGCAGTGTTTTGAAGGCAGGTCAGTTCCTCATTGCAACGGAAAGATGTACGGCATGTTGGTGCATGACAACATTGCCAATGAGAATGGAATTGAAAGCACCAGGTGAAAATGGAACCGTCCCCAGGTCCCACGGCATAATGAGAGTGTAGGCTCGTTCGAGATTGAGCAGGTCTGCGCAGAATCGTCACGGCGATCGGCTCCCGTCGCATGCCGGTTCGATTTGTTCCGACTTGATCCCGAGCGTTGCTCTGACGTCTGCACCGTAGGCAACTGAAATCGCACGAGAGCAGCGGGTTTCCAGAGTTCCTGAGACCAGTCGCGCAGTTGCTTTTCACCGCTGCAAAGCCAGGCGGACCCAGAGCATGCGGGAAAAACGCCGGCTTCTCAGCTGATTTAACCACCTGATAGGTTTACTAACATGATGACGTTTAAATTATATAAACTTTTTATTGTTTTGGATCGAGGTATTTTTGTTTTTTTTTAAATTGCTATTTGGTCTGATGTAAAGATTATTCTGTACATAACACAGTTGTGAGCTGATATTTAAGTTTGCAGTGAGACTTCAAAGAGACTAAATCCGGTCAGATCCCGGATCACTACATTGGGTTGTTAATAAAATCACACAGGGTCGCATGTAGAGCCTTTGACAGCTACTCTGTCATAATTAAAACAACTGGAGACTGTGTACCAGCTGGTATGTGGTCTGATTATATTTTATTAAATCGTAATCGCACCACAGTGTTTTCATCACTTCCTGTCCAG
>NC_045735.1:4512363-4515536 GCF_008692095.1 Etheostoma spectabile
GCTGGAAACTGTCCGACTTTACCGCAGCTTTTAGTCACCGCCCCCCGCTGCTGCCGCCTGCTCTCGTCCACTTTCCAGGCGAGGCGGCAGTTCATCTCGAACGAGCCTTGTTTACATATTATTCAGGACTGCCTCCAGTGACTCCGTCGGAGGAGCGTGGATCAGTCCCTTGTCAGCGTGCAGTTTATTTGTTTGTTTTGTCTGATTGTCTTTGTCTTATCATCTTCATCATGCTGTTGCATTAAACCTTTTCCTTAATTCTCAATTTGACCCCCAGCCTCCTTTTCCTCAGAAATCCGAACGAACGCGATTTAAGTTATGAATTTCTTACAGTGTGAAGTAGGCTTGTGTTTTTACCTCTTAAAATAGTCTTGTGAAGTAGGCTTGTGTTTTTATCTATTAAAATAGTCCTGTGAAGTAGGCTTGTGTTTTTACCTCTTAAAATAGTCCTGTGAAGTAGGCCTGTGTTTTTACCTCTTAAAATAGTCCTGTGAAGTAGGCCTGTGTTTTTATCTATTAAAATAGTCCTGTGAAGTAGGCTTGTGTTTTTACGTCTGTGGATCCAGGAGAGGTGACTAACATTTTGGTAGCTGCTGTTCCTCTCTGCAGCATTATTCCAGTGTTGCCACTGTCAAACAACAACAAACAAGCTTAATCATAATAATAAATAAACTGTACAATTAGGAATGTACAGTATCCAAGCTCATGCTTATAAAGTTAATAATACCAGTTCTCTTTTGGCTTAATGTGGCAATGACAGACTGTCAAAACAAAAAGAACGAGATTAAAGGGCTCACCGATCTATATGAAGTTCCATTTAAAGTCAAGGAGATTTTTCAGTAGCATGGCGACGTGTGTATTGACTGCAGAAGACCTCTTCTGGACGATCACACCTTTCTTCTTAGTGACAACCTTGCTCCTTTTGGGCTTTGTCCCTCTCCTAGGGTTCATACCAATGAAGCGCCTGAAATCAAAATTGTATAAGACCAGAGTGGGGTTGCAGCAACATACTGTTTTATGTACATTAAATTAAACACAATTAATTGTTTTTTGTCTTTCTTCACAAATAGAATGGACATGAATGACATAAGAATACAGTACTGATACCATTGTATACAAAAAAATACAAACACATTAAGTTAATTGTATATGTCCATATAATGATTACAAGGGGTTTTATCTCTGAATGAATTCCAGAGTGCAGGCTGCTTCATGTTGATACTAAAGGTTAAACATGTAGTAGATTGCAAACACAGCAGCAAGTCCTGTTGCAAATGTTGGTGTGATGCCCTCAGAGATTACACGGCCCTCAAAGCTGATCATCCAACCTCTAATTGTGACTGTTGGACCTGAAACTTCAAGTCATAGCAACATGGGAATACATGTTATCTTGTGTAAACATTTGTAAATATGATATATAATGTGTCTATCAATGAATCTAAATTAAATGAATAACAGGCAGTATCAGGCAAGGACTTGCAGGAAGATTGAGAGTTGTCTCAACATCAGCTGCAGTAGGTGAAACTGTACGGAACAAATACATTATGCTTACCATAATAATATTTTTACGAAAAAAATATATAAAGATTTTAATAATTGGTAAACACTAGGTGAGAGTAACCTAGAGAAGTTCCTTTTCATGCCAAATTGTATCAGGCTTCACGGAAAAATGTTTATCCTTAACATAAACACAATATACTCTAAAACAGTTGGGAGAAGAAGCTGTGTGGGGCGCACAGCGACAGATAACCAAAATGCATTCACAAAGAGTCCGAAAAGGCAATATTTTCACACCAATTTTTTTATTTTCAAACTTAAAAATGCAAAGCCTTGAGGATTCAAATGTCTCTCTTTAACCAAACCAATTAGCTTAATTTTCTTGCCAACTCTTTGTAAAACACACAAACAAAATAAAACTCATCAAAACCATCTAAGTTAGCCGATGTTCCAAAAATCCTATGGTTTGGTTGAAATAAACCTTAATCACAGGGCAAGAAGTAGGCTTATTGTTTCACTAGCCAAATGCTTTTTTCCTGCTGCCTCCGTCTATCGATTGGCATCGGTTACCGTTTAACACGTGTTGTTCCTTGGATGCAGATGTTCGACTAACGTTACCAAAATAAGCAAAAAAACAAAACAAACTAAGCCTCACTTATGATACGAATGAATACGATTAGAATTACCGTTTAATTTGTAGCATGACCCGATGGATGTTGATGAAGAACACACTGCCATGTTGCATCAAACTTCTGACCGTGCTCCAAGTCAATGCTCAGTTTCCAAAAAATACTGTAGCGTCCTGTAATTTAAAACATCAACATACTGTTTAGGACCTCTGTCCTGTTGCTCCATGTTAAGCAGCCCACAATGCATTGCAAACTACAGTACTAAACTGTTTAACATGAAAACAGTATTTTAGTGTTGAAAATTGGCTATAAATTTACAGCAATTGCTTACCGTATAATCTAAGTGATAAAAGAGAAAACAGACTACGGTTTTCTCTGCTTACGTAAATAGGTGCATGTAATGTTTGCTGAGGATCAATTCAATTCAAATCAGTATGTCTGATGTTTCTTAAATCTCTTTAGTTTTTCTGAGCAATACAATACAGATTATTAAAGAAATGTTCATATTTGTAACAAACTAAAACCCTAATCAAGGCAAATTGGTTTTTCATGTTAAGTAACCTTGAATAAAATCCTGTACAATTAAATTTACCAGGGCTGACACTTGCAGGTTGTTAAAGGGCATTAATTAACCTTGTCAAAGCAATGAGTAATTCGAAACAAATTGCACAATATTTAACACAAAACCTAAATAGCATATAGTTCATACTCCTGTGAAGCAGTACACTTTGCCTGTATGTGACTTTATCAGTTCACAAATGTTTATTTACTGGAAAATGTGTGTACTTTGACCCTAGTAATCGTTAAGAGCTGTTTGCATGACAAAAGCAAACATATCACGCTGGGTAAAGGGCAATGTTGCAGAACTTAACCTACTGTAACATTGACACATTAAATTGATTTAAAGCAACACTAGAGAACTTTTTATTCCTTGAAATAATATTTCCAAAATCATTCCGGGGTTCATCAACTTGTAACAGGTTGAACAACACTTCTGCATTCGCTTTGTGGCTCTATAACCGCAATATGCAAGTTTGCCAGATCGGG
>NC_045735.1:4515712-4516355 GCF_008692095.1 Etheostoma spectabile
TAGCGGATTAGTACGACAGAATGAGACAATTGGACAGTTACGTTTCCAAACTGTGGGGGACCAATGCGGGAAAGTTAACAGTGTGCTTAAAAATGTTAGATACAGCCCAGTAGTAAACATCCCTGGCATTGTCACATGGATGAACAAAATATTTAAAATGCAATGTGCTGATATTGGACCATAGTTTCGATCTTAAACATTTTAAAACCCTCATGTGTCTAGCTGTGACAAGAGTGGCGGTAGACGAGAGACGCTGGGGTTACAGCTGGTGCAGGTGGAGGCACTTCTTATGGAAAGAGTCCACTGTGGAGTTTTTTTGACAGCAGGATCTAAATATCAAAACAGACCAACAGGCTTATTTTACAAAAATAGTTTTTATATGATAGCTTATGAAAATAAATAGGCTATGCAGATGCTGAATCTATCCTTATTTTAGATCAACAATGGTCCGTTTAAAAGATTTTTGCGAGTTTTTGAGAGGCGTTGAGTTGGACGCCCCAGATTTGCATAAATTAGCCTGGACCACAACTTTGCAAATGAGGAGCGTTCAGCTTGATGCACTGCTTCTGAAAGCCACTGTGACAGTACCAGAATGCTTTGCTGCTCACATAGACTATGAATGGGAAGCGTGGAAGTGACGCTT
>NC_045735.1:4516460-4516623 GCF_008692095.1 Etheostoma spectabile
AATTTTAGGTCTTAAAAGTCTTAAATTTGCTTAAGTATTGTGTTCTAGGTCTTAAATAGTTTTAAACAGGTCTTAATTTGACTACATCCATGCAACGCTACCTCTAATGGTCTTTTATTATTTTGTTGTGTTGTTTTTGTCGCTAGTCCAAATATGTTGTTGT
>NC_045735.1:4516633-4517143 GCF_008692095.1 Etheostoma spectabile
TACAAATGACACCAACATGCAACTTCTAGACATACAATGTATTTTATTCTTCAGCTATGGGGAAGTTCAAGTTTAACAAGACTTGGCTTGACAAAAAAACAGAATTTGGGGTATAGTTGATGTTGTGAAAAAGGTCTTAATTCTTAAATATTGTTCATAATGGTCTTAAAGGTCTTAAAAAGTCTTAAATTTGGGTTGGTGAATATCTGGTCAGGCTGTTGTTTGTGCAGGTGAAACTACACAATGCACCTTTTTTTCTTTTTAATTTATTTGCATATTCTAAAATTATATAAAGTACAACAGACTCAGTAAAAAAAGATCTTTTCAGATTTACAATATTATAGTTAGAATTAAACTGGACTTCACACATTGCCCAATCAAGTTGTAAAAAAATTGTAGTTAGCATAACACACCATAGCAGGAAGTCTATAAATGATTGAATGGGTTACCTAAAAAACAAATAGAGGGGATGGGACAGTGTGTTTGTGGGGGTGGGATTCTCTATCAGAG
>NC_045735.1:4517535-4517904 GCF_008692095.1 Etheostoma spectabile
ATGTCCCAAGAGAGGAATACAACCCTTATGAAGGAGATGTACAGTAAAGAATTTCATAGCTGCATTAAATTTAAGGTCAGTAAGGTTCCTGATTTGATTCATGTTACAATTTCCATAAAATGTTTTGAATGGAGTTGGAAAACATTGATGGGATTTCATAACACATACAGAACCACTTTTTGAACCAGATTTGTAACAGAAAGCACACAATATGAATAAATAAATTGTATAAATTGCTGTTGCATACATTTGTGATTTTACACAATTCAAGATACAACAGATCGAGTAAAATATTCATAAATCAAATCATTTTTAATGGGATGTAATAACTCTCTTGGTGTCTATAAAATATATTTCTGTCACAGGTTC
>NC_045735.1:4517914-4518048 GCF_008692095.1 Etheostoma spectabile
TTAGTGCAGGATGAAGTGGTGCAGAACTTGGAGGTGGTGGTACAAGGCGACACATTCTACTCTAGAGAAGTCAGAAAAGTTCAGATCAAAGTCTATAAACCAATGACATTCATCCAAACAGATAAACCAATCTA
>NC_045735.1:4518058-4518301 GCF_008692095.1 Etheostoma spectabile
CAAACAGGTAATTTGGAGCTGATGGGTTTTTACTTGATTTATGTTTGTTACGTTATATTTGCTTTTTTAATCTATGTTTGCTTGGTTACTTATAGAGATTACTTGACCTTTGTATTGGCCTATAATACTAATAGAGGGAAGATTCCTTCCATAACCCTATAGGGTTTTTTGGGGATTTTTTTTCCTCACCTGCACAACTTGCTTCTTTTCTTATGTTGTCATGTTTATGCGACTTTGTGTTAT
>NC_045735.1:4518343-4518634 GCF_008692095.1 Etheostoma spectabile
ACATAGTACACAAGATGGTACCATATATAGACAAGTTTTCTCTTTACAAATTACAGTGCATGCAGCACCACGTAGAAAATGTATTGCCACAATATCATTATCTTATATATTGACATTCCCAGGATTTAAAAATGAAGCCACAAAATGATAGAAATTGGTATTAACACATTTAAAATATTTATTAAAGAGGGTAACTGTGTGAGTTGTCTTATCTTAAAATTTGTGTTATTCCTTATCAGCAGTTTTCGTGAAAAACTATCCACCACTTTGTTGAAATCCAAGGCTGAGGCC
>NC_045735.1:4518644-4518839 GCF_008692095.1 Etheostoma spectabile
ATGTTAATACAAATTATGCACACTGATCTGAAAGTGAGGTTTCCTTTTTGGGATATTGGGAAATTGTCCACTGATTACATTATTATTTATTGTATGCATTTCTCTGTCAGACAACAAGAGAATGCCAATAGTTAGCTATTGATTTTTCTCACCTTTTCTTCTTTCTTTCAAATTTGATGTACTTTCTCAGTTAAC
>NC_045735.1:4518998-4519181 GCF_008692095.1 Etheostoma spectabile
CTGCATGTCTCTCAGTGCAATTCAGAGTCGTCACACTGGACACCAAGTTTAGACCTGTCAATCAGCTGGTGAGTGTTTGAACAGTCTTTCTTCATTTAGGTCTCATTTATAAACAGTATTAGTGGAATGGTTTGATAATTACTTGGGATTGAACCAGAATATGAGCTCCTGAAGAAGCTCTGG
>NC_045735.1:4519256-4519501 GCF_008692095.1 Etheostoma spectabile
AAATCCATTTCAACACATGTTTCTCATTTTGAAACATTTTGTCACATTATCCCATTTATTTGGAAATAACAGTGGAATATTCACTAAAGCTTCTTTTAGAACTGTATTTTTTGTCCAAAATTGACATACCCTTGAGGACAAGCCTTTTTGAAATGTTTTTTTTTATGTTTTGTGTGTCACACATTCATTTTATGTAAAATCATAAGTATAAGAGCTGAAGTCTGAGTTTATCATCTTTAACTCAC
>NC_045735.1:4519536-4519892 GCF_008692095.1 Etheostoma spectabile
TAACAACTCTTTCTTTCTTTCTTTACAGTACAATATAATCGAAATTGAGGTAAGACTACTACAGACACTTAAACACACCATTGGGTGTAATGAACTGAAAGTTACATTTTTTAAAGTTTGATTCAATACAAATACTAAAAAGCAAATTCCTTTAGGAAAATTATAACGATATAGTCACGAGCATTTTCTGGTGATATTAACAACCTTTGATGTTTTTCATCAGTAGATGGATGGAGTTCAGTATAAATGTATTTATTTATAAATGTGTTTTTTTACACACCACAAACTCCTCCAGGACAAGCTAATAATAGCTAATAATAGCTAATATGTGTATATATATTTTTTGCAGCAATGTA
>NC_045735.1:4519902-4520260 GCF_008692095.1 Etheostoma spectabile
CCCATTATACAGATCAATATCTGTAACTGGGTTCTGATATTAGCCTGCTAGTACATTCATCAGGATCTAATTGAGAGTAATTTCAAGATGCTTCATGTTTTCATGCTCATTGTACTAATCCGGGGTTGTTGAAGTTGGTTTTTCATATTTAGACACATCCCGTAGTGAACGGTAAAGAAGAACACGTTTAATACATACTGGACTCGTGAATAGGCAGGGGGAGAGTAATTTTGAGCGGCATTTCTTCATTCCTTCTACAAGATGGCATTATAAAAAAGGGCCGTTATGGTTTTGGTGTAAGAAAAGTGGCACTCTTTTATTGCTCATTGGGGAAAAAAAAGGGACAGGCATGGAAAAG
>NC_045735.1:4520321-4520600 GCF_008692095.1 Etheostoma spectabile
AAAATACGGTAAGTTAAAAAAAAAAAAAAAAATCCATTTCAATCCATGTGTAATGAAGCAAAGTTCTAATAATCATACTTTGTCCCCAGTTTTGCCTAAATTTGACGTAACATTAAATGCGGCTGATGAAGTAAGCATTAATCAGGAAGAAATCAAGGCTGAAGTATGTGCAACGTAAGTAAAAGCTATTTCGCACATTACTCTTAAATAATCTATAACTAGATTAGGAAATGGTTATTTTCAATGTTTTTTTTCTTTATCTATTTAGGTATACATACG
>NC_045735.1:4520610-4520778 GCF_008692095.1 Etheostoma spectabile
GCCAGGTAGTGTTGACATCAAGGTGTGCCGACCTTTTAGTGCCTATTATGGTATACCCCTTATATACACCCCTGAACATCCAGAGGGAATCCCTGAAATACAGATGCCTTGTTACGAGGAGACAAAGCAGGTACAAAAACTTTGGTGACAGTCTAATGAAGTAAGGTG
>NC_045735.1:4520788-4520988 GCF_008692095.1 Etheostoma spectabile
ACATATCCTTCTACATAATGTACACTATGCAAATTTAAAACCACATATTGTCATCTGTCTTGTCAGTTTAATGTACAAACTGAGGAACGTAAACGTTCATTTTCATACAACAGAGATAGTAGTTAGATATAAAGATTTGACAGATAAAAGTTAAGAAGTAATAAGGGCATGACGTGTGAAAAGTTTATAATGTCCTTCAT
>NC_045735.1:4521049-4521317 GCF_008692095.1 Etheostoma spectabile
AGCTTCACAATGTCAACTTTCACAAAAATTGCGCAAAAGGCGCTACGAGATGTACTGCGACTCACTGCAAACATGGAAGAGGAGGGCACAGGCAAGTCATACCATACACTGTATTTATAGTTTAAAAAGAGTTAGTAGGCCTATAATGACAAAATTACTACGCCTGAAACAATATGGCATAAACATTGTTGTAACATGAAGGCGTCTTGGACAGGTATTACACGCTCACAAGAGAAGACTACAGTGATTTCATACGTTGTTGGAAAGC
>NC_045735.1:4521342-4524083 GCF_008692095.1 Etheostoma spectabile
CGCTAACTTTCAATGACACTCCAAAGATTTATAACAAAGGATCAGATGTGGACGGAAAAGTAAGTGCATTATGTCTCACTTCTTCAAGTGCTTCTATACACAGTGTAAACTGAAAGCAATGTGCATTCTCGGTGATACAACATGGTGCTTCCAACAGGTTAAGAGCCCCTGTTTCTTACAAGTAACTAGACCCTTTCCCTGACATGCGGTTTCCTGTTAGTGGGCGGAAAGAGTGGTACCATCGCGTTTTGTACAGATTCACAAACGCCAGTGATGTGTTGCCACTTCTCATTAAGCACGCTGGACTTTGAAGGGGGAATCCAGTCAGTAAGAAAGTAGACGAAACGACAATTTAACCAAAAATTGCCAGCCACATGGTAACAACTATCACAAGATGAAAAGTCAAATATGACACCTCCCCAATGGTTTATCAAAGCGCAAACAGAACCAATATGCAATAGGAAATGTATACTACGTCTATACTAAAAATTTGTCGTGGGCTGAAAAAAATGAAGCTTTTTCTACTTTCAAACCAACCATAATCACCACTTTCTATATTCTATATGCTCTCTAGGTTAGCGATCACACCGCCAATGGGGCTACCTCCTTTACAGAACGCCCCTAATATGAGTCTAACAATCACAAAGTGTCTTGGCCCACTTTCGTCTTATGAGACTAAACCGTCAGCTCCTGGACGGAAAGAAGAAGGATGAACACTGTCCTGTGACAAGAAGAAGACTTCTTATCCAATACACTGTAGTTGGAGAGGCCAGGGCTGTGGGGAGTGATGGATCTGGTGAGTCGTTGGTGAACTATGTTCCCGTCACCAGTTCTCTTCCCCAGATAGGGGGAAGATGTTTTAAATGACCTGTTAGTCAGTAATGACAGCCACCAGTTTACTGGTAAGACTGGGAGAAAACAGCATAACCAGGAGCAATTTGTGTTTGTCTACGTAAGCATAGCCATGTTGAGTAATTATAGGCAAGTTTTCAACGAACAAGGGTAAACTGTTTACGTTGCAAGGGCTGTCACAAAATGGTAAAACAAACTGCCAAAAGAAAAATCAGAGTGGAGGCATCAAGCTAAAATATAGTTGGGGTGAGTAAACTTAAAAATAGCAACGTAAGAATCAAAACCTCCTATTTAGGAACAAAAGATACACAATCAATGGCGAGAAGACATTTTTTCAATTCCACCACGCCTTTCAAAACCAGCTAGCTACATACCCAAAATGCAACGCGTCCACGGACAGGGGTCATACATTCTTGTGTGTTGTGCTAGAGTAGCTAATGTAGCTATAGCGCTGCTAACAGAGGTCTTCTTTCAAACCCCCAATTTTTACATGTTCAAACTTGTACTGTAGTCTTAGCCCAAAATGGGAATCATGAACAGGTGGGTCCCAAAAGGATAAATCTTCCACACATGCAGTGGACTTCCAACACACGTAACAGACTCAGGTAGGGGTACAACATTGTCAGGAGTTCTAGGATATTTAAACATTTCAAGCAGGAATCAGTAATTTGTATCAGTATCTTATTAAGCGCTATGAATAGTTGATGGTTGCATTGGTTGGCCGGTTTGGTACAAACCCACTCCTTTTACCTCGTTAGCAGATAGTTAGTTTGCTAAACTCAGAGTGAAGGGCCAGTCGGTAAGCCCGATACCTCAAAGAGAGCAGAGAGATCACAATTAATCATAGAAACGGCCTCAGGTCTGTCATTTTAGCAACAGTATTGAAGCGGCAAGTGTTATTGAGTAATACACAAATAAAACTTTAATGGCAAACTTTTTTGACATAATAATATGAACATATTCCACTAAGAAGAGACTAAAAAAATGAACACAAAACAACATAGAACACACAGACGTGGTAATCTGCGTTAAAGGAAATGTAGTTATTGTGCATTACTAATCTTATGTCATTTTTTTTTTTAAATTTCAGGGCTTATTATACAAGAGAGCATCTTATACACGGAGTGAAACTGGTGGAAGTAAAGACAAATCAGGGAGAAAAGATGATCTGGTTAAAGTTATCCCTGCTTTAGAATAACCAGGGCGATGAGATTGGATGGCAGTGCGTGATGATTGTTCAGTTGTTTCAGTGAAGAGGGGCGACGGTGTCCTTTAAGCGGAACAGGGTCTCAGACAGGCACCCAGGACGTAGGTTGGGCTACGCCATCCTACCGTGAGACCTGTGATCGCCAACAGCGACTGAAGTATATACTGAGCAATGCTTCAGTCACAAGGTCAGCCTGAGGGAAAAACGACATGTGGCAAGGATTTTCTTGGGGAGATGAAGATACAGAATCAAATATGTGCATTTGGGTTACAGACAAATACTATTTAATAAAAATATATAGCAGACACATACAATGGTTTAAATAACGTTACATATCGTAATGACATTATTTTGGAGCAATTATAAATATCACACTTTTATTCATCTTCTATTGCACTAGGGTGTAAATCAAGTTCAAAAGCCAACTTATTAAAGTTTGAAAAGGATCCAGGTTGTTAATCTACACTAAGTCAGGCTGGTGAGAATGTCTTTTCTGATTGTTCAGGTGACCTCTGGGAGTTTTCTCCGTCCCGGCGGGGGAAAGGTGGTCATCGCGTTTGTTACAGAATCTCACAACCGACAGTGATGGTGTTGCCACTTTCTCATTAAGCACAGCTGACTTTGAAGGGGACATCCAATTACAAGTAAGAAGTAGAAACTGCAATCTATAACCCAACATTTG
>NC_045735.1:4524121-4524252 GCF_008692095.1 Etheostoma spectabile
GTCCAAATCTGACACCTCAAATGGTTTCTCAATATGCTGCAACTAACCAATATGCCATAGGAACTGTCTACTACGTCTATACCTAAAAATTTGTGTTGGCTGAAAAAACTGAAGCTTTCTTCTACTTCAAC
>NC_045735.1:4524262-4524352 GCF_008692095.1 Etheostoma spectabile
ACATTTCTATATTCTCTCTGCTCTCTAGGTTAGCGACACACCGACACTGGGCTACCCTCCTTACAGAACGCCATACTATGAGTCTAACAA
>NC_045735.1:4524362-4525666 GCF_008692095.1 Etheostoma spectabile
TCTTTGGCCACACTTTCTTCTCCTGATACTAAAACCGTCAGCTCCCTGGACGTAAAGAAGAAGGATGAACCACTTTCCTGTGACAAAGAAGAAGACATCTTTATCCAATACACTGTAGTTGGAGAGGCCCAGGGCTTTGTGGATGTGATGTATCTGGTGAGTCTTTGGTGAACTATTTTCCCGTCACCAGTTCTCTTCCCAAGATATGGGGAAGATGTTTTTATAATGACCTGTTCGTCAGATAACTGACATCCACAGTTTACCTGGTAAGACTGAGAACCACATAACCAGGAGAATTTGTGTTTTGTGCTACCTTTAAGCATAGCCCATGTTGAGTAATAATAGGCAAAGTTTTCCAACTAACATTAGGGCTAACCCTGTTTACAGTTGCAAGGGCTGTAACAAAACTGGTAAACAAATCTGCAAAGTAAAAATTCAGAGTTGAGTGCATCAAGCTAAATATCTAGTCTGGTGTGAGTAAAACTTAAACCTAGCAACTGAAGAATCACAAACTCCTATTTAGGAAAAAAAGATCACAATCAATGCTGCAGAAAGAATTTTTTTAATTCCACACTGCCTTTTCAAAACCCAGCAGCTACATTACCCAAAATGCAACTCGTCCACTGACAGTGTGTTCATACATTCTTGTGTGTTGTGCTAGTAGTAGCTAATGTAGCTAATAGCGTGCTACAGAGGTCTTCTTTCTCCAAACCCCCACATTTTTTACATGTTCAAACTTGTACTGTAGTCTTAGCCCAACAAATGCTGACTCATTCAACTTGTGGAGTCCCAAAAGGATAAATCTTTCCACACATGCAGTAGTACTTCCAAACACATGTAACAGACTCATGTTCTTAGGGGTAAAATTGTCAGAGTTCTAGTATTCTTTTAATACATTTCACTGCAGGAATCAGTAATTGTATCAGTATCTTATTAAGCCGCTCTGAATATGTTGATGTTGCATTTGCTTGGCGGTTTGGTACAAACCCCTCCTTTTTTACCTGCGTTAGCAGATAGTTAGTTTGCTAAACTCAGAGTTGAAGGGCAGCTTCGGTAAGCCCAGATACCTCAAAGAGAGCCAGACCGTAGATTAACTACCTCATTAGATCAGGCCCCCAGGGTTGTTATTTTAGGCAACAGTATTTTAAGCAGGCAAGTGTTTATTGATGTCATACACAATAAACTTTAATGGCAAACTTTTTGACATAAATCATATGAACATATTCCACTAAGAAGCATACTTAAAAACATGAAACACAACTACACATCAGAACAGCAGACAGTGTTGTAATCTGCTGTTAAAG
>NC_045735.1:4525691-4528891 GCF_008692095.1 Etheostoma spectabile
GAAATGTAGTTATTGTGCATTACTAATCTTATGTCATTTTTTTTTTTAAATTTCAGGGCTTATTATACAAGAGAGCATCTTATACACGGAGTGAAACTGGTGGAAGTAAAGACAAATCAGGGAGAAAAGATGATCTGGTTAAAGTTATCCCTGCTTTAGAATAACCAGGGCGATGAGATTGGATGGCAGTGCGTGATGATTGTTCAGTTGTTTCAGTGAAGAGGGGCGACGGTGTCCTTTAAGCGGAACAGGGTCTCAGACAGGCACCCAGGACGTAGGTTGGGCTACGCCATCCTACCGTGAGACCTGTGATCGCCAACAGCGACTGAAGTATATACTGAGCAATGCTTCAGTCACAAGGTCAGCCTGAGGGAAAAACGACATGTGGCAAGGATTTTCTTGGGGAGATGAAGATACAGAATCAAATATGTGCATTTGGGTTACAGACAAATACTATTTAATAAAAATATATAGCAGACACATACAATGGTTTAAATAACGTTACATATCGTAATGACATTATTTTGGAGCAATTATAAATATCACACTTTTATTCATCTTCTATTGCACTAGGGTGTAAATCAAGTTCAAAAGCCAACTTATTAAAGTTTGAAAAGGATCCAGGTTGTTAATCTACACTAAGTCAGGCTGGTGAGAATGTCTTTTCTGATTGTTCAGGTGACCTCTGGGAGTTTTCTCCGTCCCGGCGAACAGCGCTGACTTCTCTACTGAGCAATGCTTCAGTCACAAGGTCAGCCTGAGAAAAAGACATGTGGCAAGGCTTTTCTTGGGAGATTGAAGATACAGAATCAAAATATGTGCTATTTGGGTTACAGAACATACATATTTATATAAAAATATATATATACACATATCAATTGGTTTAAATAATCAGTTACATATGTAAGACATTATTTGGAGCAATTATAAATATCACACTTTTTATTTCAATCTTCTATTGCATAGGGTTGTCAAATCAATGTTCAAATCCAACTTATTAAAGTTTGAAAAGATCCCAGGTTGTCATCTACCACTAAAGTCCAGGCGGTGAGATATGTCTTTTCTGATTGTGTCAGGTGTCTCTGGAGTTTTCTCCGTCCTCGGCTGTCCCAGGAGAGGAGACCATCATGCAGGTTACCACCCAGCCAGAATCTCTGTGTGGTGTGAGCGCTGTTGACCAGAGCGTCCTCATCAAGGAGCCAGGGAAGACTCTGGATGCAAACAAGGTAACTACTAGAATCAACCAAAAGTATATGCATACATAATTTGTTAACTCTGCATGATCTTTTGCACATTTATCATTAACCATTTTTACTCTGCTGTTATCTACTTGTACCATGGTTAATCTTTCTTCATTTTCTCCCTCTACCATTGTTATTGGACATTGTCATCAACTCTGCAATGCAGCTCAATGCTGATTGTTCTTTTTACCCAGTTGTAAGCATGCTGTGATGAAAATGCTATAGCATAAAGTTATGATCACATATATGAGGTGTATCCCTCTGTAAGAGTCTGCCTTATGGACAAAGGCAATGATTTGACAATTATACTTTACATCCACATTTGAAGATATAAAAGTAGTTAGTGTCCTTAGTGATCAAGAGTTTTCAAATTGTCAGATCTTCATAGACCAACAAACATTGTCAGTTTATAACTTTGAACCAAACCTTTCTTTTCAGATATTTCAATTGTTGCCGGTCAAAAAAATATCCTATATTCCATATGACGTTCAAGATAGTGTAGAATGTTTGCATGTAAGACCAAGAAGATATGTCTTGCCTTACCCCAATGGTGGTGGGACAACTGATGCTTATACAGTTTTCCAGGTACGTCCTGCACAAATGAGTGTACAAAATAAATAATTACTAATATAATTCATTGCTGCATATTTAGCAACCTTTCAGTGATGCCTTTTTGTTGTTGGATTATCTAGAACGTAGGGATGAAGATGGCAACAAACCTGGTTATCCGAGAGCCTTCATGTCTGAAATACAAAGGAAGAGAATACCACCAGGGCCATGGTGGTGTTTATGGTGACTTTCTTTTTTGCTCCATCAAGTGACACATGCTGAATATTTACTACCTCATTAAAACATGTCACTATGTCATTGCTTCCATTTTTTTCTAACACAATAATTTCTTCTTTTTCTTAGGTGTTGGTTTAAGGTATCATTCAGTTCCTACCATGGCCAGAATGGAAGACATAGGCCCTGCACCTGCTGGTGCTGTGTCTTCTGGTATGTCATCTCCTGATAAACCACCAATAGTGACAGTCCGCACTTTCTTCCCTGAGACCTGGATATGGGACCTGGTGGAAGTTGGGTGAGTTTTGCCACAGAATGTTTGATGGTCATATATGTGTTTGAGTGTATGACTGCATTTTATGTATGTGCACCTTCCTGCTGTCTCCCTCCACGCATGAATGGCATGAAACTAATTTACTGACACTGCTCCTAAGCTTGTTTTCAGCCATTGTAGGAATGTTAATTTAGTTAGTTATTCTAAGCAAAAGATGCCAACAGAAGATTCTTTTAAAATTATTATTGGGTGTGGGGAATGGTATTTTTGGGCTAGAGTCCACATGAAACCCAGTATAACATGCATTCATTTAGTTTCTGAGATCTAATGGATGTATATGAAACAATTTCACATTTCCACATTCTTCTTAGGTAACTTTAATGTGGTGGTGTTACTGCAATTATGTCTACACGTTAGTAAACTACTCACATTGTTGTTGTTTTTTGACTAATCTGAATCATGTGAGTAGGTTTTTCAAGTTCACTGTATGCATCTGTATCTGCTGATCCAGAGAGTCTGGAAACACGGCCGTCGCGCACTCCACTGTCCCCGGACACCATCAACCACTGGGAGACGGAGGGCTTTTGTCTGTCCCCTCAAGGTTTCGGTTGGCTCCAACGGTAAAAAACTCACCGTGCTCTCCAGCCTTCTTCCTGGAGCTCAGCATGCCCTACTCCATCATCGGGGGGAGCACTGTGAATGACCAGCGCAACCATCTTCAATACCTTGACCCAGCCTGCATCCTGGTACTGCAATAAAAAATTAAAAAACCCTGTTTTTTTTATTACTATTTCTTACAATGCAATGCTAACATGCTGTCTTTTAGCAGGTTTCATGTTTACCGTTTTCACCATCTTTATTGTATTAGCATTTACAATTAGCTACTTAGCTCAAAACACAAA
>NC_045735.1:4529459-4533323 GCF_008692095.1 Etheostoma spectabile
CTACCCACCTCCCTAGCCGGTTCTGTCACCTCACTCAAGACTTGATGCACCGGGGAATGGTTAAATGCTGCAGCATTTTTCTGCAGTTTGAACAGTTTTTTGCATTTTCCAAAAATCTCCAGTTTTTAAATATTTTGTTCTCTCTCCTGAACAGGTCTCTGTGACTCCAACGCCCTCCTTAGATTACACACTCACCCCCCTCTCTGGTGACCAGTACACATCCTGTCTGTGCGGCGGTGAGCGCAAGATTGGACGTAAGTCGAGGATGCACCTAGATGTTACGATGGGCAGCTGTGCCGGGTCTCGGACATTGCTGACTGGCTGCAAGAGGACGTCTGATGGTGATCTAGACCTCATCTGGCATTGATAACCAGCATCCAGGAGTACGCGCATGTTGAGACGCAGCCCATCCGAGTTGCTGTCGAAGGCACTGCGACCGAGCAGCCGACATGAGGATGTCACCGTGCCCAAAAAAAACACAGAATCACTGATGGATACCGCAGTTCGAACACGAGAATTCGGTGCCATTGATGAATCACACATCCCCTACACCGGAGTCGTACCACCTTATCAGAGCTGTCAATGGCGTGGCGGAAGACGAGATTTCCAACTTGTAATAGGGTGGGGCTACTCCTATCAGTGCTTGCGACCAATCGAGTAGTCGTCGAGCACCGGATAGGGTGGTCAACTGTATCAAAGGGACGGTAGGTTATGTTTCACTAGGTGACTGCCTACGTGCGAGCTTGCCAATGGATGCGGCGTAGTTGTGAAGTGTCCACTAGTGCCGCATATTTTGGACTTGTAGTTGTGTGGTCAGAATGAAAACGGAAGTCGAGCACGTTTGTTAGGCCTCTTATTCTTTCCAAGCGCTACACTCAGGAATCTGCAACTGGTTCGGTTAAGAGTTGATGCAAGAAGAGATTAGCAACTACATCCGGGAGGGGTTACTCTCAATTAAACTTCATTTATTAAAAGAATTCACTTAATGCCGGATATCCTGTGTGTACAGAATCTGGGCCATATGAAAACACGAGGTTCCCATGACACCATTCGCGCAACGAACCGTCCTACGGCAGTAACCCGAAGCAGGGAGTTGTTACAACCGCACTGAAAACATAGTCATGGACAGGAATGTGCGTTGCCTGTTGTTGTGTCAGCAAATGTGCTTACCTGGCAGAGTGCCCTGCACCAGGGCAAAGGTGAGGAGAGATTGCCTTGAGAGAGAGAAGAAAGAAATGCATGGACGTAGAACTGGTGATATCGCTGGTTCGGACATTGCTGTCTTTGCATAATCTGTGTGAGAAAGGTGAGAGGCGTATGAGAAGACTGGGGATGCATCTGGACAAGCAGGAAGCCGGGGGTTGAGGTGGCACACGGCACAGGGTGCAGAGGGAAAGAAGGCCGAGGGATGGACGGGAGGGTTTGATTGCGCGTCTTAAGTAGCTAAATAAAAATTTCTTGATGTGTTGTCTGTTTTATTAAAGTAAACTGTGTGCATATGGAAAACGACATGCAAACAAAAAAAAAAAACCAAAAGAAAAAAAAAAAAAAAAAAAAGAAAAAAAAAAAAAAAAAGCCCTTAATAGCCCTTATTTTTTTTATAATAGAACCAAGATGAAAGAAACATTCAATTTACTTATGGGTTTTTTTAGCAAATGGGCACGAATGCAAAGAACAAACATTATTACAGTCATGTGTAATGTGTTTAGTTATTATTATCAGTAAAAAGAATGACAGTAAACACCGTCGTGGGAGGGAAACCAACTCAAATCACGGGAGTGAAAAAGTGTTTATTTGATACCATCAGTTTCTCCTGTTAAATTATGGTAAAAGTGGTTTAACTCCCTCTGGTGTGCATTGTCTGAAGCTCAGGGGGAGAAAATAAAAAACGGTACGTTTACCAAATCTGTCCACAGTGATGGAAAATGACAATACGTCCCCAAGATTGTAAAGCCTTGCACCGTTGTTTTTTTTCTTTCAGGGATCTTGGGCTCCTAGAAAAAGTTCGCTGTTTTCACAGACCTGAGGTGCGTATTGTTCATGGTTACAGCCGGGTAAAATGGTTAATCAGGCCTTCCTTTGGGCCTCCGAGCGAAGCTTGTTCAGTCCGAATGCACAGCAAGCGGGACACGGTCCTCCCCCACCGAGGACTAGACAGTACCCCAGATATGGATACCCCCCCCACCAGACTTTGTCCCACTATCATACTGTTGCAAATTTTACATTTAATTACCATTCACCATAGCTACCTCCTAATGAGTTTTAGTACAGAGAATCTCAGAAAACCTGTGCACGTTCCCACTCCACGTTTTCTTTGCCTTTACTTACTAAAACCAATTATATATTGTTGGCACTAAAAAAGGAGGTGCTTTTAATTTTTGGACACTTTATATTTCCATTTACAAGCTGGTATTTTTGCCTTAGTACATAATGTGTTATATGGAAGTAAAGGCTGGAAAATTTTGGGGTTCTGGCTAGTCCACACAGCATGGGGGGGTGGGGGGGGGAAAAAATTGCTCTGGTTTATTGGAATTATTAAACTAATCTCCATCGTAGATTTGGGCGGTGGACGATGAGCGGACCGGACAGAGCAACGCTGCATGACTGCAAGAAGATAGCACCAGAAGGAAACTGTTTTGGATGGAACGTCGTACGTGATTAGTCGGGCTGCAGCGAGAAAGAACTCCAGATTGCGACAGAATCGTCTAGCGGTAAGCTACAAACTCGGGAGAGAGAGAACGGATGAGACAGGCTCGAGCAAAGAAAGAAGAAGAGAGGGAACCGGGCATGCACTAATACCGAGAAGAATGTCTTTTAGTGTACTTAAACCTAACAGTAGTGGATAGGTCAACAGTAGGTTGTGTAACTACAAGAGTCGAAGACTGGATTAACTGATCGAATGGCGCTGAATAGACTAGAAGACATGGGTTCTTGTCAAGATTACCACGAGGTTGGGTAAAAATGTAGTCTCGAATGAACAGTACATAGTCATGTCTGATAGTCTACTTATCGGTGACCTAAGTACTTGATCAGGGTCAACTCTGTTGCGTCATTGAGCACACGTGAAGGACATCAGGGCTATCTGAATGATAGTGAATGTCTCCTGATACATTGTTTGAACATGCAATCTACTGCACGGCCGTTCCAAGGCTATGTTGTGCTTTCTTCACGTGTTATGAAGTTGGGATTACTGGTCCCTCTTGATTGACATCTAATGCAGTTAATGTACTGATAGACTCTTTGGGTCGAGGCAGACCAAGAAATTGAAGTCCGGTTGGTCTGGTTGTTGTCTCAGTTCCTCAGGCTGAAGGAGAGAACGTGGAGACAATATATGTCTTCAATAAAACGGCTCGGAGTTACATCAGGAGCTCATGTCGGTCTACTGCGACTTGGGTTTTGAATGGATAAACATTTTGAGGGTATGTCATGTTGTTTGTTCAAGGTACCAAAGTCCTTACTAGGAAGTGGAAGATGGACGAGTCGTGGTGTAGCGAAATCGTGCATGTCGTCCCCGGTTCAGGGGCTGCTGGACAGGCACCTCACAACATCATGTGACACCTAATATACGTTGGGGATGAGCCACCAGCACGTCAGACACTCACATCGTGACCCATTGTCTTACAACTCTAAAAGATAGATTAGACGAAAATCGCGGGTGAAGACTTGAAGCACAGATCAAGAACAGGTCTTTGTCACTAAAGTTGGAGTTTGTGCTAAGTATCGCGCACATGTATTTTATTTCGATTCATGTAGATCATAATGAAGGGCGTCCATCTCACTTTCCTCACTAAACTTAACCTTGGTAGGATGAAAGCGTTGACTCCAGACCTAGAGGTTGAGGGGTGGTAATGGGTCAGCTGAAGG
>NC_045735.1:4533348-4533541 GCF_008692095.1 Etheostoma spectabile
ACAAGGCTGTTGAGGTGGAGGAGCCCTTTTTGATCTCTGTGAAATCAGTGAGATCCACCAAAAAAATTTCACACTGTTTGTTCTGTTCAGGAATTGTAAATGTGTCAGTGAAGGCTGAGGCTGTGACATCCCAGGTTTCATGTGACAATGAGGTTGTGAGCGTGCCTGAAAGGGGACGAATTGACGTGGTCAC
>NC_045735.1:4533648-4534414 GCF_008692095.1 Etheostoma spectabile
CAGGCTGAGGGAACTGAGATAACAAAGACCTACAACTGGCTGCTCTGCCCAAAAGGTCAGTACGGTTTACAATAGGCATGGCCCGTCAAACAGGTGAAAAGACAAATACTGGAGTGGAAGTATATTGGCCCTTAAACAATGTATGGAGACATCCTACTTGCCAAGCATTCATTGTGATTACGGCACGCGAGGCAGGTGCGTCAGATTGAGTTCTTTGATAAGTACAAATAACCCTCCATTTTTGGGCTTTTTTTTTTTTTTTTTTTTTTTTCTTGATCCATAACTGTCGTTCATCTAAAAACACATCTTTGTTTTATGCTGAGTATTATTTCTCTCTGCTCTGGTTCACAGGGTAAGTGCTTTGACAGAGAATGACATACAAATCCTGAGGACATTAATTGATGGATCTGCCCGTGCTTCAGTTTCAGTCCTTGGTAAATTAATAGAAAATTCATTTTAACTGAGAATTGCTTTAACCAAAAAGATTCTAGGACGGAACAGGCTTCCAAACTCCCTATGAATCACAGAGAGTGAGCTTTAGTGACCCTGGCTGGAGGAAGCCCGGGGCCCCCGTCTGGAGTCAGGCCCAGATGGAGGGCTCCTCAGCGAGCGCCTGTTGGCCGGGTTTCCCGCGGAGCCCAGCAGGGCACAGCCCAAAAAAAGCTACGTGGTGCCTATCTCTCCGTTCCGTGGGCCCACCACCTGTGGGATGAACCACGGGGGGCGGGTGCGCTGCCACATGGGTGGTGGTAAAGGTCAGGGGCCT
>NC_045735.1:4534439-4535550 GCF_008692095.1 Etheostoma spectabile
GCCGTTTTGTGATTTTTGGGTTTTTTTTTTTTTTTTTTTTTTTCTGATCCATAACTGTCTTTCTCTAAAAACATATCTTGTTTTAGTGCTGAGTTATTTATTTCTCTCTCCGGTTCACAGGGTAAGCTTTTGACCAGAGAATGACATACAATCCTGAGTGACATTATTGTGGATCTTCCCGTGCTTCAGTTTCAGTCCTTCGGTAGAATTAATAGAAAATTCATTTTAAACTGATAATTCTTTAACCAAAAAGATGTCTAGGACGGAACAGGCTTCCAACTCCCCTATGTAATCACAGGATTGAGCTTTAGTGACCCTGCTGGAGGAAGCCGGGGCCTCCCGTCTGGAGTCAGGCCCAGAGGAGGCTCCTCAGCGAGCCGCGTTGGCCGGTGTTTCCCGGCAGCCCAGCTGGGCACAGCCCAAAAAAGCTATGTGCCTATCTCTCGCGTTCCGTTTGCCCCCACCTGTGGAATGAACCACTGGGGGTCGTGTGCCGCTGCCACATGGGTGTGGACAGGTCAGGGCCTCCGACGTGACCAACCCACGTCGACAGAGGCTGCTCTGGGGAACGTGGGACTGTCACCTCTCTGTGGGGGAAGGAGCCGGAACTTGTGTGGGAGGTGGAGCGCTACCAGTTACATCTGGTGGGGCTTATCTCTACGCAGAGTTTCGGTTCTGGAACCATACTCCTGGATAGGGGTTGGACTCTTTTCTACTCCGGAGTTGCCCATGGTGTGAGGTGCCGGGCGGATGTGGG
This sequence comes from Etheostoma spectabile, assembly GCF_008692095.1. Taxonomy (NCBI): domain Eukaryota; kingdom Metazoa; phylum Chordata; class Actinopteri; order Perciformes; family Percidae; genus Etheostoma; species Etheostoma spectabile. Next base: position 4,535,197 of record NC_045735.1, read on the forward strand.
GATACTCACAAGCCCCCAGCTTAGTACCTGTACGTTGGAGTTTAACCCATTGGACCAGAGGGTCGCCTCCCTATGCCTGCGGGTGGTAGTGAGGGGGAAACTCTCACTGTTGTTTGTGCATATGCACCAAACAAGAGTTCTGAGTACTCAGCCTTCTTGAAGACTATGAATGGAGTCCTGTATGGGGCTCAAGTGGGGGACTCCATAGTTCTGCTGGGGGATTTCAACACACATGTGGGCAATGATGGAGACATATGGAGAGGTGTGAACCTCGGGAGAAACGGCTTCCCTGATCTAAACCAGTGTGGTTGTCTGTTGTTGGACTTCTGTGTCATGGATTGTCTATAACAAACA
>NC_045735.1:4535560-4535778 GCF_008692095.1 Etheostoma spectabile
GTTCAAGCATAGGGATGCTCATAAGTGTACGTAACCCACAAACCCCTGGTGGACACCGGTGGTCGGGGAAGCTGTCAGACTGAGGAAGCAGTCTTTCCAGGATATGCTATCCCAGAGGGAACCAGAGGCAGTAGCAAGGCACCGAAGGGCTGCAGCCTCTGCCGTGAAAGATGCAAAGCAGTGGTTGTGGGAGAAGTTCGGAGAAGACATGGAGAAGG
>NC_045735.1:4535788-4535951 GCF_008692095.1 Etheostoma spectabile
GGCACCAAGGTGCTTCTGGAAAACCGTTCACCACCTAAGGAGCGGGAAGCGGGGAACCATCCAAGCTGTGTACATTAAGGATGGCATGTTGTTGACCTTAACTGAGGAGTTAATAGGGCGGTGGAAGGAGCATTTTGAGGAACTCCTAAATCCAGCTAACACG
>NC_045735.1:4535961-4536195 GCF_008692095.1 Etheostoma spectabile
TAGAGGCAGAGCTGGAAGATGATGGGGGATTATTGTCAATTTCCCTGGTGGAAGTCACTGAGGTAGTCAAGCAGCTCCACAGTGGCAAAGCCCTGCGGATTGATGAGATCTGTCTAGAAATGCTGAAATGCCCAGGGAGTGGCAGCCCGGGGTGGTGGTTCCCCTCTTCAGAAAAGGGGATCAGAGGGTGTGTGCCAATTACAGGGATATCACACTTCTCAGCCTCCCTGGTAA